>NC_090075.1:985168-1059728 GCF_038355195.1 Osmerus mordax
CAAGAGTTCTTTTCCGATGTCATTAAAATATCAACTTAAGCTAATGAGGGTTTATTATCTTTGAGTGTAAACACATATGTAATGAGACAACACTGAACCCTGGAGTGTGTTGGTCCTGTAAGGTAAACATGACCATGAGCTGTTCAAACCGTCAGACACACTTTCAGGACTCGAAGCACCTCGGGTGTTTAGCAGAACATCAGTTCTCCAGAAACCAAACTCCTGTCTGTTTCTGCCTGCAGAGGCTTTGTTTAGCAAATGCAGTTGGAGGGCGTGGCAGCCGGGCAGGTATGATGGAGGGCGTGGCGGCCGGGCAGGTATGATGGAGGGCGTGGCGCCGGGCAGGTATGATGGAGGGCGTGGCGCCGGGCAGGTATGATGGAGGGTGTGCAGGCCGGGCAGGTATGATGGAGGGCGTGCAGGCTGGGCAGGTATGATGGAGGGTGTGCAGGCCGGGCAGGTATGATGGAGGGCGTGCAGGCTGGGCAGGTATGATGGAGGGTGTGCAGGCTGGGCAGGTATGATGGAGGGCGTGGCGCCGGGCAGGTATGATGGAGGGCGTGCAGGCTGGGCAGGTATGATGGAGGGTGTGCAGGCCGGGCAGGTATGATGGAGGGCGTGGCGCCGGGCAGGTATGATGGAGGGCGTGGCGCCGGGCAGGTATGATGGAGGGCGTGCAGGCTGGGCAGGTATGATGGAGGGCGTGCAGGCTGGGCAGGTATGATGGAGGGCGTGGCGGCCGGGCAGGTATGATGGAGGGTGTGCAGGCTGGGCAGGTATGATGGAGGGCGTGCAGGCTGGGCAGGTATGATGGAGGGCGTGGCGCCGGGCAGGTATGATGGAGGGCGTGGCGGCCGGGCAGGTATGATGGAGGGCGTGGCGGCCGGGCAGGTATGATGGAGGGCGTGCAGGCTGGGCAGGTAGGACGGGACAAAGGAACGACATGTGTTCTCTCTCAATCTGACCCCCGGGCACGACCTATGTAGGCCTGTCTGAAGTACTAACAGAGACCTTGCTGCTCCCTGCGCATGAAAAGGGGGGGGGGGGGGGGGGGGGTAGGAGGGGGCTCTTGTGGTGGTGGGGGGGGGAGACGGCGACGACAGATGTTTGTTCTGTGTGTGGATGAGCTTGTGGCACGAGGTAAAGATGGATGACGGTGTGGTCATGAGCTGTGTTTCCCCTCAGCGCTCTGGAGCAATAACATGTCACCCGCAGATGGGCCAAAGATGGCCTCCTCTCTGATGTCTTATCCATCCTCCTCCCCCTCTCTCTCCCCATCTCCCTCCTCCCCCTCTCTCTCCCCATCTCCCTCCTCCCCCTCTCTCTCCCCATCTCCCTCCTCCCCCTCTCTCTCCCCATCTCCCTCCTCCCCCTCTCTCTCCCCATCTCCCTCCTCCCCCTCTCTCTCCCCATCTCCCTCCTCCCCCTCTCTCTCCCCATCTCCGTCCTCCCCCTCTCTCTCCCCATCTCCCTCCTCCCCCTCTCTCTCTCCATCTCCCTCCTCCCCCTCTCTCTCCCCATCTCCCTCCTCCCCCTCTCTCTCCCCATCTCCCTCCTCCTTCCCTGGCTACCTCTCTCTCCTTCTCCATGTCTCTGGCTCCCTCCCTCTCTCTCCATCCTACCTCTGTCCTTCCATCTGTCCCTCTCTCCCTCTGTCTCTCTCCTTCCTTCCTTCCTCCCCCAGACTCTCTCCCTCTCCATGTCTCTCCCTCTGTCTCTCTCCTTCCTTCCTTCCTCCCCCAGACTCTCTCCCTCTCCATGTCTCTCCCTCTTCTCTCCCCTTCCTTCCTTCCTCCCCCAGACTCTCTCCCTCTCCATGTCTCTCCCTCTTCTCTCCCCTTCCTTCCTCCCCCAGACTCTCTCCCTCTCCATGTCTCTCCCTCTTCTCTCTCCTCCTTTCCTTCCTCCCCCAGATAAACACCATGTTTCTGAATCCACAGCAGCAACGTAGAGCATCTCTTACGTGACTGTGTGCTTAAAGGCACAGTTCACCAATAAATACATATCACCATTATTTTACCTGCATGTTAATAGTTCACAAAATACATATCAACGTGGTATGTTATTGTTTTCTAAGTGGAAGTGGAGTTTTTCAACAACAACTAAAAAAGCAAATCCCACAGAGCTATTTCAGAAATCTCTTGAAGAACAAAATGTCCATGTCTCTGATGTATTAACATAATTGTAAGCATAACTGAACATATTTCCCCACAAAGTCCCATCAGTGGTGGATTATAGGAGAGTTTACTCCGAGAAATCACTTGACGGTAAAACAGAGCTGATATGTAATCCTGGCTAAGATGTGGATTTTATACCGCAGATACCTGCAACCCCAATCAGCTTACTCTTCGAGTGGCTGTTTAGGGATTAAAATCTACACAGTGACTACAGCTTGTTATTATCACCAGACACTACTCAGAAATATTGCTACAGTACACTCTCCTCTCCTGTGCGTAGAGGCTGACAACGTGAGGCGATGACCGTGGAGGGGCACTTACCACTCCATCCCGGCGCGGTTCAGGTCGTCCCACCAGCAGTCGGAGGGTTCCCCCAGTCCCAAGGGCGCTGGCTGGCACTCGAAGCTCCACAGTCGGTCGGAGCCCTCGGCCTGGCTGAAGTAGCTCCGCAGCGCCACCAGCAGCTCTCCGTGAGGGCACTGGAAGTTGAAGCCCTGCCGGAACTCGTTCACCCAGCCCATGTCGCGGAGGTCGTCAGGCAGGCCCAGGACCACGACGGCCAGAGGCAGGACCCAGAACAGCAGAGCGGAGTTCATCCCGGATCAAGACCACGTCTCCGACCGAGCTGGTGCACACACACTCACAGCTGCGGCTGACAGACCTTTTATGGGCCAGATGTTCCAGAAGTGGTCTGCATTTTGCAGCCAGAAGGATGTCAATGGTTTGGAGCTAACTTTGAAACCTTTCTTAAGGTGGACTGTGAGGAAGAAGTAGCTTCGTCTCAGCAGTGAAGAGAGGCAGAACACCTTAAATGACCACGACTTGCGGTTCTCTCACAGATGAGGGATCGTGAGGTGAAGATGTACTCGCCTGGTGTAATTTAAATATTTGTGTTAGTCTTTAACTGGGATTATTTTTCCATCATTAGCAATGGTCCATCATTGTTTGATAGTGTCAACTGCTGTCTAAAGGCTTATTCAAAACCTGTTTCTAATAGTAGAGGTCATGACTAGCTATCCTTCAAAGTCGAGCGTTGTTGTATAAAGGATCTCAGGTAGAGTTGGCTTGTCTGTTTAAGACAAAGGTTCTGTTATAGCTGGAGACAGACAGAGCTCCAAAGCCAGTAGGTTGTCTGAAAATAATCCTTTATTCAGATTTATTGTGTAAATTACAGTAATAGCTGGTGAGCTCATACAAGTTTCATTTTTCTTCGTATCCTAAAAACCAACAGCCCCATGACACTGATGCATACTGGTGACTCGACAGCTCAGAAAGAGGAAGTTGTTCTCACGTTCTGTCATGAACCAGCAGGTTTCAATCTGCAGGAAGGGATTTCCGTAGGGGGTGAAAGGTTGATGGGATGAGGGGGTGATGGGATGAGGGGATGATGGGTGAGGGGGTGATGGGTGAGGGGGAGAAACACAAAGGTCTTCATCAGAGCGTCTAAGCATCTGTGTTAGTCACACCCTCACCAGCAGGGGGCAGAATCAGCAGTGTTAGTCACACCCTCACCAGCAGGGAGCAGAAACAGCAGGTTGCTAGTAAATGATCAATCTGCTGAAAGTCTCAGTAATAAACACCTATTACCCTTGAAAGGGCCCATCAGATCACAGCTCTCACATTCAAACATTAACCCGTCTTATCAAGGGCCATGGCAGCATGGCAACATGACTCGCTGGTGTGAGGGGGTTTGTTCCAGCACCTCAGGGCAGTGCCCTGCTCTGATTGGTCAGAAGTGATACTTTGTTCCTTACCGCAAAGAAGACAGGAAGGTTGCGCAAGTCGTCCAAGATCCCTTCCTCATTGGTTCCAGTTGCTTCTGCAGCTCCCATTAGTGCGGAGACATCTCAAAGGTCATCTGGAGCCCAATCCTGAGATCTGACCTCTGTGCCACCGCTCATGGGTGGTGCTCCTAAGCCCCGCCCCTAAGCCCCGCCCCATGTGGAACATAACAGGGGATTGTTTCTCCAAAGGTGAGAGGACGAAGATGATATGGTTGTGAAGAGGTCACAGAAACTGTGTGGTGACGTTGCCGTGTTTCAGATGGGTTGGTGGAGTCATTCAGAATGATGCATGTCCTGATTCACCTCCAGATGACAGAAGATGTGTCCGCTATCACATTTCCAATAAAAGGGGAGGGAAAGGAGTGTGTGTGTGTGTGTGTGTGTGTGGGGGAGCGGTGTGTGTGTGGGGGGGGGGTGTCACCATATTTTTAATTTAAGTTCCTCATCTGCAGGACTTTGAACAGGAAGGAAACAAATCTGTTTTCTTTCTCTTCCTCTCCGACTTTGATCCTGTTTTGGACTGACAGCCTCAAAGGCTCCTGAAATAACTGCCATCCCATGTCCAGGAATAGTCCACAGCAAGGACTTCCACTAAAGTTTAAATGGAGCAGAGCAGAAAGGATGGATTAATAGACTTTATCTTCTATTTAAAATGGTCTATTTAGGGTTAGGGATGTTGGCTTCTTCGACTACGCAACGTATCAACATGACCAGTTGGTGTCCAGCTCTGATGCGATTCTAACACCAACACAGAGACAAATGGCTGCTCTAACATCTTGGTGTTAACTCTCGCTGCTCATGCAAAGCTTGGGTTTGATCAACGAAGCACTTCTACAGCATGTGAGAAGAACGGGAGGTTTGGTGAGGAGAAGATGCACAGTTGAAGGTGTGTTCGGCAACCTCTGATCAAACACATCCCAGAGAGCACATCTGCTTGTGGTTATGGCCCCGCCCCTTCGGGTGGAGGTCGTGACCCCAGGGTCAGAGACACCCCATTGGCTACCCAGAACCCCCTGTTTTAAGAAGCCCCTGCAGAGAATGGCTGCGTCCCAATAACCATGCTAGCATACTATTGAATATGTCCCAATAACCATGCTAGCATAATGTTTAATATGTCCCAATAACCATGCTAGCATAATTTTTAATATGTCCCAATAACCATGCTAGCATAATGTTTAATATGTCCCAATAACCATGCTAGCATAATGTTTAATATGTCCCAATAACCATGCTAGCATAATGTTTAATATGTCCCAATAACCATGCTAGCATACTATTGAATATGTCCCAATAACCATGCTAGCATAATGTTTAATATGTCCCAATAACCATGCTAGCATACTGTCTAATATGTCCCAATAACCATGCTAGCATACTGTCTAATATGTCCTAATAACCATGGTAGCATATTATTTAGTATGCCAGAAAACTATTTTGTATGTCCCAATAACAACTAAATATTTTTCTGGATTTTCAAAATAGTATCTCTCCCCTCTGAAGGTCCTCAGTGTTCCTCAAATAACGTGAAAATAATTAGATTTGTTTTGATCAGTTGTGTAAAAGGATGTCGGCCTCGTTTCTTTCCGAAGTCAGATGTCCCGTCAGCAGGGTTTGTGTCCTGCCCCAGACCTCTCTACTCCACTCGCCCAAAACACACATTACAATAACAAAACCATCCATAACGGCCCCAATAACAAGTCTATCGGCGGCTGTTCTCCCTGGTTCCGGGGTAACAATGAGCGTGTGGCTTGTTCCTCTCTCCCTCCTCCCAGGGGGGGCAGGTGGGGATTGTGTTGAAACTGGAGGGCCATTAGCTGCTGGATAATGGTGCCCATTCAGAGGGCTGTCTACACAGCAAGGTTGTCTGCCTGTGGAGTTCCTGCCTGTGATTCTTATCTCCCTCAGGGTCCTATCACCCCGCTCTCCCTACATATCCTCCCACTGTCTCTCTCCCTCTCCCTCTTTCTCCCTACATATCCTCCCACTGTCTCTCTCCCTCTCTCTCTCTCTTTCTCCCTACATATCCTCCCACTGTCTCTCTCCCTCTCTCTCTCTCTTTCTCCCTACATATCCTCCCACTGTCTCTCTCCCTCTTTCTCTCTCTTTCCCCCTACATATCCTCCCACTGTCTCTCTCCCTCTCTCTCTCTCTTTCCCCCTACATATCCTCCCACTGTCTCTCTCCCACTCTCTCTCTCTTTCTCCCTACATATCCTCCCACTGTCTCTCTCCCTCTCTCTCTCTCTTTCTCCCTACATATCCTCCCACTGTCTCTCTCCCTCTCTCTCTCTCTTTCTCCCTACATATCCTCCCACTGTCTCCCTCAGGGTCCCTCACCCCGCTCTCCTCTCCCGACCGGGGGAGGAAGGAGCACGTAGGCTGTGTGACACAACTGTTCTGGTTCAGTGTCCCAGCAACCCTCATCACATCCCCATGTCTGGTTCAGTGTCCCAGCAACCCTCATCACATCCCCATGTCTGGTTCAGTGTCCCAGCAACCCTCATCACATCCCCATGTCTGGTTCAGTGTCCCAGCAACCCTCATCACATCCCCATGTCTGGTTCAGTGTCCCAGCAACCCTCATCACATCCCCATGTCTGGTTCAGTGTCCCAGCAACCCTCATCACATCCCCATGTCTGGTTCAGTGTCCCAGCAACCCTCATCACATCCCCATGTCTGGTTCAGTGTCCCAGCAACCCTCATCACATCCCCATGTCTGGTTCAGTGTCCCAGCAACCCTCATCACATCCCCATGTCTGGTTCAGTGTCCCAGCAACCCTCATCACATCCCCATGTCTGGTTCAGTGTCCCAGCAACCCTCATCACATCCCCATGTGGGAAGACATATTGGCCCATATTGGTGTTTTTATTTATCTGTTATGAGTTGTTACAGGAATAGTTTTCACTGGTTTACAGATGTTGTGCCAAATAAAGTCTGGCATGCGGTTAGCAGCAAAGTGTATTATATATAGCCCACACATGAGATGTGTGTGTGTGTGTGTGTGAGCGGTAGTGTGTGGTTAATGTGTAGGTGGTGTGTAGTTAACTATGTTGAACATTCACCCGTTTCAAACCCTTTAAAAACATGACCTACATTGCGCCATTCTCAATTTGATGCTTATTTTATGCCTGTCTCAGAGGCACTAGCTTTGAAAGGAGATATTTCTGGTACAGGGGAACATCAGTATGCTGGGAGTCAATCTATAACTTATGTCACACATGTTCGACATTAGGCAATCACATGGACAGTTGCTGAATCTTATGAAACAAATCTTTGTACTTTGAACTGCAAAGGAAGTGATAGTAGGAATAGAAGGAAGGGATGGAAGGAAGGAATAGTGAAAGTTTCAGTTTACTCAGAGATAAAAGGTTACACAGTTTTCGGTACAACTCATCAGACAAAAATAAACAACAACTATTTTTTTTAAACTGTTGGTCTTTGTGAACATTGCACAAAAGCCGCCGCTACGATAACACTATCAGAGCTAATACTATATCAGCAAACACGGGGTTAAAATACACCTGCTTTATTGTGACCCAGCGAACTGAACGCGTTTAGACCTCAGGGCAGGAGATTGTAAAACATCTCTGGAGGCGATCCAATATCCCTCCAACCAAAGTGCCTCCAAACATCTAAGGCCTCCGAACGCCAGTTTACCGCAAGTCGTGGGGCCCTAACCACGTTTGTCAAATCAGCATTTGGTCCCGTCCAGACACAATGAGGTCAGTACTAGCTACTGATCCTCCTACTACTGAACTCTTATACATGGATGGCTGGCTTGGCTCTCCTCCTCAAACAACACGGCATTCCACGGCCCGGAGTTACGCAACCTCAGCTGCAAGAACGCCCGTCCCCCCTTTAGACCATAGCCGCTTAATTGGGCTTCACTGATGAAATTAGGAGGCCAGCCAAAAGACCACCGTTCGTAGTAACGTCTAAGAAAGTACCGGGTTCTGCTTGGGGCTTGAGGCTCATTAGTGCGATGCATCACGGCTTCTTGGAGGATGTTTGTGAGGACTTGGCTGGTGAGGAGCCTGGCAGAACGGGAGGAGAGAGAGGGAGAACAAGGGGGGGGAGAGATAAGAGAGAAAAAAGAGAAAGAAAGAGGGAGGGAGACAGAGAGTGGGAGAGAGAGAGAGACAGAGAAAGAATGATTGCCTGGAAAGTAATCATCCTCTTAGTGTTCCAGATCACTGGTCTTTATTGATGCCATGGCTTTCCCCTCCTGGACACAAGGTTATCTAGACAACTTAAGAGGAGGGATCTGAATGTTTCAGTCCAAGGTCGAGTGACACAGTTGATCTCGTTTTTTCACTGAGAGAGAAAAAAAAGGTCACGCAAAATCAATGTTGCCGTGACAACGTGTTGCCCGGGATTGCCTGTCAGGTGATCGTGTGTCTCTGTCTCCTTAACATCACAGCTATGAGACCAGCCCAGAGCACTGACGTTCATGACTACCACACAGTGTCTACACTTGTCCTGTCCACACACTACCTCAGGGCAAGGCGAGCCAGCTGCAGGTTTCATCACCGCTACAAGTGTCTGGTGTTTAACCAGCTGTGGGCGAGGAACCTCCTTTTATTCATGCAACAGAGAAGTGACATTCAATATTTGTCAGACCGCCAGCCAACATCCCAACCGGCTGGCGGCGTTTGTTGTGGCTAGGAAATAATAATGTGCTGACTTTTCCTCCTGAGTCCTGGTACAACACACGCTGTGATTCTCATTCTACTCAAGAACATTTGAATACTACACTGCCAAAACACCTGATCTCCACCAATCAACAGGTTTCATCAGAAAGCAGAGGCTTCAAATCCCAACGGCAGGGCCAGGTTGACCGTGGCTCCAGAGAGGATGTGCAGAAACAGAAAACACACTGACATCAGAATATCCTCTTTGGGCCATCGAAGCATTTCATTTAAATCGCAAACTTCCATTTTTAATATGTTTGTTATTATGATTTGAGGGAATGTTCAAACAACGTAATAGTAACATCATAATTACACAGCCTTGATTCTGTTTTTCCACGTTTATTGTAACTAAAGTAAATCCTTGGTTTCTAGAAGCAGATGGAAATATCATGATGTGCGGTTGTTAGGAGAGGCAGAGCAGATATCGATCGTTCTGACGTTCAGTTCTGCCTCACCCCGGGGCAGTGAAGACCAGTGGAGAGTACACTCTAGAGGCAGCCTGTCTGCCTCAAACGAGGCTACGACTCTAAAGGCAGCCTGTTTGCCTCATATGAAGCTATGTCATGACTTGCCAGCAAATTATCAACCCAAGCCGCCTGATGTCCTAGCTGACCGACACCAGATTGTGACAATCTGAAGGGTGGATCAGACCTTCCAGTAGTTCTCCTTCTGCAGACTCACTACAACATCAGGCTGATAATCCACCAGACTGTTGGAAGCTTTCAGACTTAACTTCAGACACCCCCCTGAGGTAAACCTCTCCACCTTTCAACCAAGATAGCCCCTGCTGGTTCCCTGTCCACTGACCAGCGGCAGGATGTAAAACATCACCTCCCCTGCTATCAGGATAACATTTAGTCATTTAGCACCTCACCATGCTCGTTTCACAAGACTTCTGCAAGTGGTGCTTCTGTTCAGAAACACTACATTTGGTGTGTGTACATGCGTATGTGTGTGTGTGTGTGCAGAGTGGAAAACACCAGCCTCTACACTTGGTTGTGCTTTGAGTGCTGCTTACTCACCTCTGTGCTAACGTGGTTGGACAGGGCCTCTCTCTCTGGGCTCACACAGAGAGCTGCACACCCTGCCCCCCCTCTCTCCCACCGCACACACATACACACACACCCCAGAAAATACATTGACCAGTGTTTTCCACTGAGAAGGAGAGATGCTGGTTCCAACGCCAGAGATGGTTCTGGAAGGGATGGAAAGGTGCACTCACAACAACTCCTCTCACTAAGAATAGTTCACCAGCTTCTGAAGATCCCATCTCTCTCCTTTACACTTTCACTCTCTCTCTCTACTCCCCCCCCCTCTCTCCCTATGATGTAGTGGTCTGTTTTGAACAGTGGATGTTTACTCAGTGCTGGGTGTGTGTGTGTGTGTCAGTGTGTGCATGTCTGTGTGCATGCACGTGTGTGATGTGCTTGTGTGTGGTGTGTGTGTCAGTGTGTGCATGTCTGTGTGCATGCACGTGTGTGATGTGCTTGTGCGTGGTGTGTGTGTGTGTGTGAGAGGTCCCAGCCCAGGAAGATCCCCTCTGTTCGGTTCATTTCACAGCTATGTCGTTGTTGACGAGCTGAAGCGCTGTGGCCGCGCCGCATGCCAGATTCCATCCTCGACCTGCTCGGGAATGCTGCACCTCTCAACGTACCTGGCACGGCCTTGATCTGAGCAAACAAGCAGCCCTTCGGTCCGAATTCCCCCGGGCCCACAGGGGAGCGGGGCACAGAACTACATCAGACTAAAGACAGCAGGTGTGAGAGCATTTACCTGCAGACCAGGACCGAGCAGGTCATGTTTCCACCCTGTATGTCGCTCTGGGTGAAAGTGTCTGTGAAGCAAACACATTATCATGATTCATATCAACAGCAGTAAACACTAGAATCCGAGGGATGTGAAATATGCCATCGTTTATAGGGTTGTTTTGTACGAAATGGGAATAGCTTTGATGGTTAATAACGGACACTAATCTGAAAGTTGTTGGTGTGCCTCCTCTGACCTCTAAACTGACATGTAGGTCTATACAACAGCAGTGTATTAAACCCAGTTCCTGTGTCATTGGTTTATTGATTGAACCAACAGCAGGACATCAGATCAACATGGCCTACATACAGTAGTAACAAACTGACCGTGTATCATATTTATCAATGTACACGTTGTAATCAAGCATTACTTTGTTAAATATTAGTTACGTTTCTCTGGTGTCATAACGGGAAAAATGCAAATGTGTAATAATAAAGCAAAACGTGTGTTTGCTGTTACGATTAAAAATGAACGTGTTAACCTCTCTTTTTGGTTTTGGATATGAGATTATGTATTAAAACACGAGTTAGCATCAGGTTAGCATGCAAGACAGAATCAACAACTCTGGTAGAAAACCGTCGTCACTTCATTGTGACTTCACACTACGAAAACTTTCTCTCTTTGAGCGTTGTAACAGCATTAGAACACAACGCTAGTAACATTTACATTCAAATCCATACATCACAAATTTACAGTAGCAACGTATTTGCTCTCTATGGATTGGGTTCGTCATGACACCCCCATGGTGAAAACGATTCCTACGCAAAAGAATGACTGCTCGTGATTTGCTAGATTTAGCTCCCCCCTCTCTTCTTGGGTAACTTATTACAGGAGTTTACGGGCGGAGTCGGTTGCCGTCAGAGATAAATTGTGAGTGGTACAATAGTGAGTGCCGGGTACAAAACTGTCCTTTTTACAATTTCTGTAGAGGGACCGTAATCGGTGTACCTAGGACCATACAAGTAAATTAATTGAAAAGGGAAATTGAAAGGAAGAATATGTCGGCAAATAAAGATGGAGACGGTGGATGGAGAAGCTTTGTGTGGAATTCAGAGAAAAGGGAATTTCTTGGACGCACTGGGATCAGTTGGTGTAAGTAGGCAGCCCCTTTTAAAATATTTTTTATCGACGAGTTGCCAGATAATGTGACAGGGTTGGAATACGATGTCCTTTGTAGCTTATTTTTGGACTTCGATCGCGTAAAAGCGCATGGATGACCCGTCCATTTCCTCATTGAAAAACACGAGCACCTGTTTGAGCCGACTTGTAGCTGCTGCGTCGTGACTTTCCTTTTTCAATGGAAAATGGATCCACACAGAAAAGATTCAAATGAAATTAGCCCACTAAATACATTTCCAACTAAACAGTCTAATGTTAAAGTTGATGTGGATCAGTTAGTTATAGCATATTAGACACGTTATAAAACTCACGTATTTGATATTGCTGTATTATTGTCTACTTTCCTTTGCTGTTTGCTAATAGTAGTAGTAGGCTAATAACGTTCTTTTAGTCAAGTATTGACGTTAATCAGGTCATTCGCTCAAAGGGAGAGCAGTCAGTGTGGGCGTCATTTCAAGAGGTCATTTTGAAGGACAAAATTGGCATTCCATGGTGACGTCCAACAGTTTGAATATATAATAACACGAGATATTGCTCATCTTTATTTTTGTCACCGGTTGCACTGGAGCGCTGAAGGCACAGACACGGATCAGCCAAGACGAGCCTGTAGGCTAGCTTTCAATGAGTCTACCCGTTTACAGTGGAGGAACAACCGTGTCCAATCAATCTTAAATAATCACATACTTGAGGCTTCACAGTAGCCTAGGTCGATCCTTTATTTACACAGGGAATAAAAAACACGCCGTTCCCAAGGTTAGTCAAGGTAGTCTTCCTGTTTTCACATTAGTTTTGAAGCCGGGAGCTCCGGCAATCTAATGTAAATGAAGCTAACAATGAGTATTGATTTATCCATGAGCGGTAGGCTACTCTAGTTGTCACAACGAGACTTTTTCCTTACACCAACGTTACATTGTTACCGTCATGCGAACAGTTTATTTAGTTGTATCTTGAAACCAATCTTTTTATCCGAACCCATTCGAGTTAATAGGAAGAGGAAGATCCGCTCATGGCTCACATGTTAAGTCATATTGCCGCCCCTTCCCGTTGTGTTAAAACTTGTGTTGCACAAGCCATTGCCAGATTTAATCATTTGAATTCAGGTATTTTACGTTATTCAGACAAACAAAATATACGCCCATTAGATTCAAAGTACGAGAAATCCTCGATTGGACCACTTGTGGCATGAAAACGTGCAATAATGGTCGTCAAACAGGGAACGCGATCTCAAGTTCTCCGAGTGAGAAGAAGGATTGTGTTCCCCTGAATGTTCAACTCAGACATTCATTCAGCGATAACGATTCAAACAATTGTGTTTCGACGACACCTTTTTTTTCTGCTGTCGGTGGGCTAAATCACGACTAAGTCGTGTTCGGAAAGTCAAGGTGCGCGCCACTACGAGACTGTGTCGTATGACATGCCCAGCCCGTAGACAGAAGAGACCGCTCTCGTGCTACGTCTTCAGGGGTGCCACAACATGTCTGTGTTCTCATCACGACACACGACCGACTGGTGTGATGTGGGGGAGGGGCTAGGAGATGCGGTGAGAGGTTGTCAAAAGCAGGCCTTGTGTGAGAGAACAAATTTAACAATCAGGTTGGGATGAAAATGTATATTTGGAGACCAATTTATTTTAACAGTGTTAGACGACCTTTACAGAGACCCCAAGTGTCATGCCACTTAATTTATTCAGATATCTTACTACGGTTTTTGTCTCAAATGTGATTTTGGTTAAGGATCAGAATAGCCAAATGCACCTCACACACACAATTATTTAATCACTATGTCGAGGGTAAACATGATGTTTTTCATGAAACATCAGACTGTGCCGTTCATGATAGGCTAAAGCAGAACGGAAACACAGGATGGAAGGCCATCCTCTGTAGTAAGCATGTTGTTACCAACATGTGCTCTTGCTTGTCAAACCTGTTGCTGGGGAGGGGAGGGGGAGGGGGTGAAACGCTGGGCTCACACACACAGTGACTCATCCAGTCAGACTGGAGAGACGACCCTGTCTGTCAGCGCATCCAGACGGGGTGTGCGTTTACTAGAGTTCAGAGGCGACAGGGTTTGGTAAGCATTCAGTAACCTTGGAGTCGGTGTTCTTCACAGAAAGCACCGTCTAATAATACCCAGCAGGGCTTCTCAGACGCGGCCTTCAGACCTGCGTTCCCAGTGGATCGCGGGTGCAAAGGTTAACGAGTCTTCTAGCGCAAGCTTACAACTGCAGAGGGTTTAGACGTGTCGTAGTAAAAACGGATGAATGATGAACATTTGGTGTCAGATGTTTTGATGTTGCTGCGTACATTGTCCCCTGCTGTCTGAATCTTCAGAACCAAGCTTACGGAATCTGAAATTTTCGGTACACAGAGTAAATAAATGACTTTTCTGCCAGTAAGCAACTGATCTGATGAGTCATTTCTATAGTGGGACAGAATCTAAGACATTGGTTTCAAGGTTTCATTCTGTTATCTCAGTAACCACCCAGACAACAGGACGGTAGGACTGTACACCACATCAACACAAGACAAAAAAACATCAAAACTAAAGGGTGGAATCCAAGCAGTCGCAGGAAGCGATTAGCACGAAAAACTCACGCGTGAACTCACTGTCGACACGTTCTGTAACGAGTGGTCTTGTTCCTCTGTTCCACAGTAAAGATACTCTTGTTCTACGTGATCTTCTATGGATGCCTGGCAGGGATCTTCATTGGGACCATCCAGGCCCTCCTCCTGACCCTGAGCAATTACAAACCCACCTACCAGGACCGCGTGGCCCCTCCAGGTAAGACCACCCCCCCCCCCCACCCCCCCGGGCCAGTCAGAACCGCCTCATCACCGCCAGGAATGATGCTAAGCCAATGCTGTGATACGGTGCGCAGGTCATTTGTTCTGTGTTAGTTGGTGTGTACGAGTGCAGACCCCAGCAAGCCAGCAGAACAGACTACACCAGAGTCCAGCCTAAACCAGGCGTCTTGACCTTGAACATGCAGCTAGTGTGCTAGCAGCTAGCCATAACGACTCCGGTGCTTTCATGTTCTTGTCACCAGGAGAGCCGTTGGTGTGTGTGTGTGTGTCGAATGGTTCCTGCTCAAGCTGGCGTCTGAGCGGCTTGTTAAAGTGTGTGTGTGACCTCAGAGAGGTGCAGCCATTTTGTCCTTCAGTGTTCCTGTCTGCCTGAGGGTGTTTTTCCGTGTCCGGGGGAAACACACTCACAGGAACGATGCCTGTCTCTCCTCACGACAGCTTTCCTCCTGGGAGCTTTCACAGCTAACACGCATGCAATATAACATACAAAAACACCAATGCATATAAAAATCTCAATAATTTGCTTTTCATAGAATGTGCTAGGTAACCTCCCTAAGCTTGTTTTTTCTTTCGGGAAGATTTTTTTCTTCTTCTTCTGTAATCTTCTGAAAGCAGACGTAAAGAAACAAAACAGTGCAACCTTTTGTGTTCGCTCGCACGGCTTCCATAATCTCAGAGAGAGTTTGGAAGAAGCGTTGCTCCTTTGGTGCCAAGGCATCCCTGCCCGGCCCAGCCTCCCTGCCCTGTGCCCAGCCTCCCTGCCCGGCCCAGCCTCCCTGCACTGTGCCCAGCCTCCCTGCACTGTGCCCAGCCTCCCTGCCCTGTGCCCAGCCTCCCTGCCCGGCCCAGCCTCCCTTACTGTGCCCAGCCTCCCTTACTGTGCCCAGCCTCCCTGCACTGTGCCCAGCCTCCCTGCACTGTGCCACTGTTTGCATAGCACACACTGTCGCCTTGGCGGTATTTTTAGCAGTCATTGTAAATGACTGGCCTCACACACAAGGAGCAGTTTGCCTGCCGGTTTTCCTGCCGGCCATATCCCCTCGCTAAGAGGTGGACTATCACAGAGAGGGCCCGGTAAAGCAACAACATAAGTAGGTGTGGAGTGTGGTGGGCTTGAAGTGAGTTTCCATTGGTGCCTTGATAAAAGAATGACAAGGACAGCTTGGTTTAAGAACCCTGATCCCGCCTCTCATTCTGGGGCTAAAAGTTTCCATTGAGAGAGAGGGAAAGGGAGAGAGAGGGAGGGAGAGAAAAGAAGAGAGAGAGAGAGGGAAAGGGAGAGAGAGAGGGAGGGAGAGAAAAGAAGAGAGAGAGGGGGAAAGGGAGAGAGAGAGGGAGGGAGAGAAAAGAAGAGAGAGAGAGGGGGAAAGGGAGAGAGAGAGGGAGGGAGAGAAAAGAAGAGAGAGAGAGGGGGAAAGGGAGAGAGAGAGGGAGGGAGAGAAAAGAAGAGAGAGAGGGGGAAAGGGAGAGAGGGAGGGAGGGAGAGAAAAGAAGAGAGAGAGGGGGAAAGGGAGAGAGGGAGGGAGGGAGGCACGTGAGTCAGAGTGGGGGTAGGGGCACCAGCACACTTTCACAAGCCCTGACTTTGAGCGCAAAGTGAATCAAACTGAAAAATGCTCCTGTTCTTGAGGGTTTTCCATCCAAGATTCTGAAATTCAAAATGTGGTTGTCAGAAGGTGTAGAATGATTCTGTGCTGAATAAAAGAGGGCTGTTTTTGGGTAAAAAAAAAAAAACCCATAAAAAAACACGAAGAAGTTACAGGATTTCACACAATGTGATGTTCCCTCTCTCTCTCTTCCTCGTTCGTCACTCTGCTTAGGCCACGCCCTCCCATGGCCTTGAACAGACGATCTGTGGAAAATTACTGAGAGGGAGTTTTCAAAGCTCATGTTTGAAACCCTCAAAACGCTAGTTAGCTAGTTAGGGTTTTAATGGAGTGGATAACCGAGGTGTTATGCATGTATTTGAATCATCATCAACAAGGAGAATCTTGTGAATTAGTGATTACATAGAAAGTCTTTTATATATATCTGCTGGCTGTATTTACTTATTTTGTGCAGATTTCCTTTGAATTTGGGGTCAATCTGTTTAGAAAACTGTCTGATGCTTATTCAAACCTCGTCCTTGCTTGTTTAACGGGGTTGAGAATTTTCGTGATTTTCACTAATCCGGCCAAACATGGTTAGCATGCTGGCATAGCCTTTGTCCGGATAAATCCAGAATGAAAACTGCAACACAAGCCATAGCAAATATTTATTATAAATTTGAATATTCCTCAAATTGTTGAACCTGTTAATTTCTTACTGGAAATTAGTATATTCCTTGTTTCAACATGTTCATCTATTAATGGAAATGAGAAGACTCACAAATTATAGAACATGTCCATTATTACTGGAGGAGGGTTGTGTGAGGGACTGAGACAGGGTTGTGAACGAGCACTCTCTCCCTCACAGGTCTGACACACACCCCGCGCTCGGAAAAATCCGAAATATCCTTCAACATAAACGACGCGTCGACTTATAAGAAGTACGTGGACAGCATGACGGCGTTCCTGGAGAAGTACGATGACGAAAGTCAGACCAACGAGATGAACTTTGAAGACTGCGGAGGTCAGTACCAAGTGGCTGAGAGTTTGTGTCCATGTTGGGGACGTGTCGATCATAGCTGAACCCTGCTACACATAACCCCCCAAGCCTCGCCCACTAAACTTCAGAATGAAACCCGTCGTGTCCTTGTTCTGGAGGAGCCGTTTTCAAACACAAGGCTGCATGTTAAACTGTCTGTCCAGGTGTGTGTTTAACCCCTCCCCTCTCCTGCTGTGTGCAGAGGTGCCAGCCACGTACAGGGATCGTGGGGAGCTGGAGAGCGGAGACGGGGTCAGGAAGGCCTGCAGGTTCAAGAGGACCTGGCTGAAGGGATGCTCTGGGATGGAAGACACAACCTTCGGCTTCCAAAGCGGGAAGCCGTGTCTGATCGTCAAGCTCAACAGGATCGTCAACTTCAGACCAAAGGTGAGTCTGCAGAAATACAATGTAAATACTCAGCCATGACTGAGCTCTCCGAGGACTGTGTTTGTGCAGGTTATCACCAAAACAGGTCGCCCTGTGACGTCAATAACAGCATTTCATGACTTCTTTCAGCCTCCGACCAACAGTAGCACCTTGCCACTACCGGTCCAGATCAAACTCCATCCCAACTTGATCCCCATCTACTGCACTAACAAGGTAGGGGTCACAACGGGGTCATCCCCTAGCTCTGCCCCAGGGTAGGATGCTTTCTCGAGTGTGACAGTCAGAGACCAGGCCTTCCTTGGCATAGTTCCTAACCCTGACGCCTCCCTGTGTTTCAGAGGGATGAGGACGAAGGGAAGATCGGAGAGATCCAGTACATCGGGATGGGAGGTGGATTCCCCCTGCAGTACTACCCCTACTACGGCAAGCTGCTGCACCCAAACTACCTCCAGCCCCTCCTGGCCATCCAGTTTACCAACATCACCCTCAACAAGGAGCTGCGTATTGAGTGCAAAGCTTTCGGAGGGAACATTGACTACAGCGAGAAGGATCGCTACCAGGGACGTTTTGACGTTAAACTCACCATCACTTCATGACCTCAGCTACCGTCATAGCTCTACACTCTGACCCATTTCAAAACAACTAATTTAGAGAAATAAAGAGTTCAAATGAAAAAACGTTTAAAAAAAATCAAAAAGAAAAGAAAAACATGACTAGTCTTGGAACAAACTTTCATAATCTACGGGACCTTCACTTAATCTGTGTGCTTTACACTAGCTTTTCTGCATTTGTCTAGAGTTAGAATGTACATTACAGGAAGAGTAGCAATAGCTAAATATTTATTCTACTGTAAATGAAAATATTCCTTGAGCCATGGGACGTGTTCATCTATTACTGTAAATTGCAATTCCACTACTGATACGTAGCCAGCAGTGTTCCTGTCCCTGTGTTATTCTGCCTGGTGTGGTTTCTAGATATTGTTTGGAGTGTCCAGTGCAGTGCTCACATACACCGGTCCTTTCCAAGCCAAGATGTTAATTCTGTTGTCTTCTGTCTGTCTGCTTTAGTGGTCCAAGGTGTGTGTGCATGTGTGTGTGTGTACTAGTTTGTGTCTGTGTGCGAGGTGTGTGTTCACGTTTGGATGTGTTCCTGTATTCCTACTAACTGAAAACACTGGCCCCGTATGCCCAGGACGCTGGCTCCTGTATGAGAACATGCCTACACTCCATAGAATCCCTCTCCTATTTCTGTTATGTCTTCTAAGTTGATTGTAGGAGAAACTCTCTTTCTTTTAGATTGAGCTTAGATGTGGGGACAGGAGTTAGATGACGTTTCTGTTTTATGGCTTCTACTTCCTCGTGTTCTGTAGTGTCGAGCTGTGAGGCAACAGTGGCAACTCAGTGCTTTTAAGAAAACAAAACAAACAAAGAAAAAAAAAAACTATTTTTTTGCTGGAAACATCACATGACGTGGTGTAACTTTCTATTGAATGTTTTAGCCATTTTCATGGTGGAAGAATTTTATATTTATGCAGTTGTACAATTATTTTTTTTTGCAGGAAAAAGTGTCTGTATGAACCAAATACCAAAGTCTCTGGTCAAAGGTTGGAATATCAGAATCGATGCAGTTCCCCGTGTAATAGGACGTTTTGTTGGTGTAAAAGTGCTTAAATTCAATGTTAAACATCAGAACACTTGCCAGGAGATCATCTGCTCTTGTCATTTTATTTAATCTGGGTAAGACCGAAAAACAAATAAATGGAAAAATGAGCCAGTGTTTAAGTCTCTTCTTTGAATACATAACCGAACTACGTGACAGGCAGGAATCGTAGCTTCAGTCATCCATGATCTTGAAAAAATACTGCACCTGCAAACGAACAAACATAAAGAAGATTCATTTAGCACTTCCTGACAGGCAGATGATGGATAGAACGTGTAACCTATATAGGTTACACGTTGATAAGTCACCTCGCCTGTCACATGGCGATCCTTTACACACCACAATGTGTTCTGACTATCAAACAGACTGCCAGAGGCAAGGTTATGGTTGATGAGAGAGAGAGAAATAGAATGAGACACAGAGAGAGAGAGAATGAAAGAGAGACAAAGAGAGACAGAGTCCCCTGCTCGCAGGACCTAAAGTTCCACTAAGAACCTGGCTTGGGAATGTGGAAGCTCAGCCAGTCACAGGCTAATGATTAACAAGGGCCTGTTTGTCTGCTGGACTCTGCAGATCAGGAGCTTTCCTGCACTGTGACGTCACACGACCAGGCCCACTCTCTTCCAAACAATGCTTTTGTTTCAAAGAGTCCTGCCATTCTTCTCCTGCCTCCAGACCTCGGTGGGATCTGAGCGAGCGCTGGCCCACTGACCAGTCATGGGACTGGGTCTGTGCCAGGCTGGGATCCAGGTGTGCTGGAGAACCAGGCAGCCATCAGCCAGAACCACAGCCCCTGGGAGAGGGTATAGCTCAGAGGGTAAAGCTCAGTGGTAGAGGGTATAGATCAGTGGTACTGCTGGGTATAGATCAGTGTTCATGTTTGTTCAATTCAACACGTTCATGACAAACCAGTTACATGAACAGTTACACTAGATCTACAGAAGTCTGTATCTCTCAATACACACTGTGTATGTTGTTATCTTGACCGCTGCAAACCAGCGGCCAGGCGGACGCATAGCAGGCCATGTGCAGCTGCATCTGCGGTCTAGCTGCTGTGAGGAGCAAGCTCCGTGTCACCTACCTCCAACACCCCATCCTCAGGGAGGTCGGTACAGTGGACGGCGTTCTGGACCTTGTTTTTGCCGAAGAGAGCTCTCAGTGTGGTCGGCCGCAGGTGCCTCGCGATCTCCTGTTGAAGGGACAAGAACGGGAATCAGGAAAGTCAGTTTGACGTGGTACAGTGTGATGCATGTTCGTTCGCATGTACAAAGGGGTCTATTGTGACGGGGTTTCCTCCGTAGCAACAGGTGGGAATAGTAAAGTCAAGCGAGCGCTGCTGACGTCACAGGGACGAGATGAGCGCTGTGTTTCCGTTGATGAGGCGGGAGTGCTGGGTTTCTAGAGGAGAGCGGCGCAGGGCTGAGAGCGGCGCAGGGCTGAGAGCGGAGCAGGGCTGAGAGCGGCGCAGGGCTGAGAGCGGCGCAGGGCTGAGAGCGGCGCAGGGCTGGGGGCAACACATGCCTTTCAGACTCCAACACACTGCTCTCCATTCCACACATGTCATCATGCGGAGGATATCACAACACAACACACAAGTACGCCAGCAGCAAGACAAGGAGTATGAGAGAGAGAGCGCATGAGAGGGAGAGCATGAGAGAGAGAGCAGGAGGGAGAGCATGAGAGAGAGAGAGCAGGAGGGAGAGAGAGAGCAAGAGAGAGAGAGAGAGAGAGAGAGAGAGCAAGAGAGAGAGCAAGAGAGAGAGAGAGAGCAAGAGAGAGAGAGCATGAGAGGGAGAGCATGAGAGAGAGAGCATGAGAGAGAGAGCAAGAGAGAGAGAGCATGAGAGGGAGAGCATTAGAGAGAGAGCAAGAGAGAGAGAGCATGAGAGGGAGAGCAATAGAGAGAGAGAGAGAGAGAGAGAGAGAGAGAGAGAGAGAGAGAGAGAGCGAGCAGGAGAGAGAGACAGATTTGTACCCTATCTATCAGTCTGTTACAAAAGGTATTGGGACATTTTCTTCTTCATCAACCTTAAGCAGAATTTAAATACAGAGCTGTTGTGTCCAGATGTTTCCGAGGATGACTGCAGGGCCAGTAGCAGCCATGTCACGTGTTGGTTTAATTCAACCTTCTGCTCAGAAACAGACTCTAGAAGGGGATTTTTGACATGCCCCATGGACACAGTCCTCATGCTGTCCTGCACTCATCTCTGCTGAGGGGGAAGTGTGACACCACCCCCACACCAGGGAGGGGCACATGCACATAGGGAACAGAGAGGAAGGAAGGATGAAAGAACGAGAGGGAAAGAGAGAAAGGAGAGAAAAAAAACTGAGGAAAGAGAGAGAAAAAAAGGAGAGATAGAGAAAGAGAGGTGTGAAAGAGAGATAGAGAGAAAGGAAAAAAAAAAGAGAGAAAGTACCATTAGCGGAGAAGAGAGGGATAGAAGGTGAAAGGGTAAAACAGGGAGAGGTGCGAGAACAGCAAACATAATGAAGTGGTTATCCGGTGGGAACATGTTTAGGCATACATACTCACAGTCCCCATTACCCATAATGCCCTGTGTTCGTCACGCCAGCCTTCACCCAGGTGTAGCTGGCAGGACAGAGCGACCACACAGCACCCTGAGACCCTGCTTCTCTTACAGTTAAACACTGTTATTGGTTGAGTAACAGCCACTTATGCCAGTCTTTACAATTGTTCTCACCGGTACCAAACAATAAGCAAGGGAGAGTTTCCACTCTCGCTTTCTCCCCCTCAAATCTTCAGAGGCTGTTTGTTTGTTAACAGAAAGCTATGAAGGAAAGTTCTTGGTAGGTTTTGTGGTGCCCTCATTTCACCAAAGTCACAAAAGTTCAGAGCTACGTTTGTGTCTGAGGAGAAAGCCGCCGTTACAGAAGTCTGTGGGGGAAACGGCATTCTTCCTGCTTTACGACGGGCCCAAACTGGAACGAGGAACTGGGCGTTCAAGGTCATAAACTGCCTCCCACAGTCACTCATTTCTAAACTCGATCAAAACAACAACCCAAAACAACCCAAATCCCATGAAAACATCCACGCCACACAAACAAAGTATGTTTCTGCTGGGGAAAAAACGCTAAAACAATGACAATAATCCGCTATCAATTTCGGAAATTCCTCGGCGACAAAATCCTTTGACTTAATCTGTCTTGCTAATGTAATCAAAGCTAACCTTCAACGAGCCTGTTTCCAGGGCAGGATGGTACCTGAGCCCAAGGCTGTGTCTAATGAAGGTAAACATTCAGAGTGTGTAACCAGCTCGTCTGTACAGTACACCGACCTTGACAAGGCGCGTTGTTGTGTCGTAGGCTACCGCGCGATGCAACCACAGCGAGAGAGAGGAAAATTAAAGGGGAGATTTGCCCGGTGTTGAAAGAATTCCCGGCCAGAGCCGGCTCTCGGTAATTGCATTAGTTACCCACAAGTGAGCTGCGGTGCAAGAGCTTAATTTTATTTTAATGAGCCCCGCGGCGCGCTCGCTCTTCTGTTCACATTTAGAACGATGACGATGTTGTTGGGGTTCAAGGTTGCCTCAAGAGTGGCTCCATTTAGCCACAAACAGGCCCTGTTTGCTGGTGAAATTTAACTATGATAACCATAGTACTACTAGTACTACTGATAATAATAACAACATTTGTCTATCGAGCTCTGTTAATCAAGAGCTTTGCTTGCAGGAGTTTGAGGTACCCTGGCCTGACTGGAGCCATCAGAGTGACAGATCCTGAGGTAACAGGCTCACCAAGCAGGGATCAGAGCCCAGGGCAGGGCTGCACTCCTGAGAGCCTAGTGCCATGGCAACCCCACCCCTCCCCTCCCCATCTCTCCCCTCCCAAGGACACACAGAGAGAGAGGCACTGGAAATAGAACATTGATAGATGATTATAAATACACATTAGCTGTTACTTGGCATTATAATGGTTTTATGATCGATGATGATTAAGTTCTGATGTATCGTCCCTCACTGTGAACTGCTCTGTTTATTGAACATTGTTTAGCCTGAGCATTCATACCAAAGAAGCTAATTGAATTGAGAGAGAGAGATAGAGAGACAGACATACATAGAGATATATAGACAGAGAGAGAGACAGGGAGAGAGAGATATAGAGACAGAGGGCAGGCAGCCTATGGTCATGGAGTGTAACAGTAGGACTGTTGTTCAGCTATCAGGATGCATCATGAGACTGGGAGACAAGGCAGGCCCCGTGACACAGCCCGGCCCTGGGTGAGTCCCCTGGCTGAGAAGGGGGACAGCAGGGGGCTGGGTGAGGAAGGGGACACCAGGGGCCTGGGTGAGGAGGGGGACACCAGGGTCCTGGGTGAGGAGGGGGACACCAGGGGCCTGGCTGAGGAGGGGGACACCAGGGGCCTGGGTGAGGAGGGAGACACCAGGGGCCTGGCTGAGGAGGGGGACACCAGGGGGCTGGGTGAGGAGGGGGACACCAGGGTCCTGGGTGAGGAGGGGGACACCAGGGGCCTGGCTGAGGAGGGGGACACCAGGGGGCTGGGTGAGGAGGGGGACACCAGGGCCCTGGGTGAGGAGGGGGACACCAGGGCCCTGGGTGAGGAGGGGGACACCAGAAGGCTGGCTGAGGAGGGGGACACCAGGGCCCTGGGTGAGTCCCCTGGGTGAGGAGGGGGACACCAGGGGCCTGGCTGAGGAGGGGGACACCAGGGCCCTGGGTGAGGAGGGGGACACCAGGGCCCTGGCTGAGGAGGGGGACACCAGGGCCCTGGCTGAGGAGGGGGACACCAGGGCCCTGGGTGAGTCCCCTGGGTGAGGAGGGGGACAGCAGGGGGCTGGGTGAGGAGGGGGACACCAGGGGCCTGGGTGAGGAGGGGGACAGCAGGGGGCTGGGTGAGGAGGGGGACACCAGGGGGCTGGGTGAGGAGGGGGACAGCAGGGGGCTGGGTGAGGAGGGGGAAACCAGGGGCCTGGGTGAGGAGGGGGACAGCAGGGGGCTGGGTGAGGAGGGGGACACCAGGGCCCTGGGTGAGGAGGGGGACACCAGGGGCCTGGGTGAGGAGGGGGACAGCAGGGGGCTGGGTGAGGAGGGGGACACCAGGGGCCTGGGTGAGGAGGGGGACAGCAGGGGGCTGGGTGAGGAGGGGGACACCAGGGCCCTGGGTGAGGAGGGGGACAGCAGGGGGCTGGGTGAGGAGGGGGACACCAGGGCCCTGGGTGAGTCCCCTGGGTGAGGAGGGGGACAGCAGTCCAGCTCTGTGTGACAGGTCAGCTCAGGCGGCACGTGTCTAACTCCTCACACCACGCTATTTAAAGATCAGCCTTCACATGGGACAAGCCAGACCAAAATAATCAATAACGCAACTGTGAACCGAGCTGCTGTGGTGCGGAGGATTTCTGGTGTTCGTCTGGCCAGCCTGGGAGAGGAGACCAGCTACGGCCCCTGTCTGGTCCACTGGCTGCCACAGAACGTCCAGAGGCCTGATAACACAGTGTGAACTGTCTGCACAGGTTTTCAGGAGAAAGAACAGGCTTCTCTCTGGCTTCAGAGGGCATCACCAGGAGAGAGGGGCAGTGGTTCACTGGAAGCTCTTCTCGTAGGATAGGATCTCTGTAGTCCAGCTTCACTTAGCGAGCATAATGGTCTCACTAAGGTCACTGTGACCTCCCTCTCCCTCCTCCTCACAGACCAGGCCCTCTCCTATTGCATCACTTACTGGTCTCCATGCCGACCAGATTGGCATGGAGCGCCCCAGGGACCCTTGTCATCCTCCTGGCCGACAAATGACATCATCAGCGTAACCTCATCCCAGGGCTGGGCCAATCAGGATCCTATCAGGAAGAGGGCCAGCGACGGACGATGAATTCAGTCTGTTTTTGCTTCAACTGATGCGATGGCTGCGTCATTTCTAACTGTTGAGCTGGTTTGGTTCTTATCACATCTATCTGTTCTCTGCCGGGACCAGTAAAGCAGATGTTTGTAATGGTAGGTGTTAAAGGGTTTAGAAAGGGGATGGAGGGGTGATGGAGGGGCAGCTGAAATGAAAGATAAACACAGGTCTATACCGCGAGGATGAAACCAGGATGTAGGTGAGCCAATGCTGATGAAGACCAAATGTCAACACAGTCCTGGAGAAACATTCCCAAACATCACGCCACCTTCCCCTACACACGGCCAATCAGAGGCCAGAACGTACTCAACAAGAGGTGGCTAGCCCTGCAGGAGAACAGGGAGGGAGAGAGGAGGCTAGCCCTGCAGGAGAACAGGGAGGGAGAGAGGAGACTAGCCCTGCAGGAGAACAGGGAGGGAGAGAGGAGACTAGCCCTGCAGGAGAACAGGGAGGGAGAGAGGAGGCTAGCCCTGCAGGAGAACAGGGAGGGAGAGAGGAGACTAGCCCTGCAGGGGAACAGGGAGGGAGAGAGGAGGCTAGCCCTGCAGGAGAACAGGGAGGGAGAGAGGAGACTAGCCCTGCAGGAGAACAGGGAGGGAGAGAGGAGACTAGCCCTGCAGGAGAACAGGGAGGGAGAGAGGAGGCTAGCCCTGCAGGAGAACAGGGAGGGAGAGAGGAGACTAGCCCTGCAGGAGAACAGGGAGGGAGAGAGGAGACTAGCCCTGCAGGAGAACAGGGAGGGAGAGAGGAGACTAGCCCTGCAGGAGAACAGGGAGGGAGAGAGGAGACTAGCCCTGCAGGAGAACAGGGAGGGAGAGAGGAGACTAGCCCTGCAGGAGAACAGGGAGGGAGAGAGGAGGCTAGCCCTGCAGGAGAACAGGGAGGGAGAGAGGAGACTAGCCCTGCAGGAGAACAGGGAGGGAGAGAGGAGACTAGCCCTGCAGGAGAACAGTGTCCAGGCTGACAGTCTAGTTCTCATGGGGAGCAGTGCCTGGACTAGCATAATTAGATTTCACATCACACACGCACAGACCTGCAGCCCCGATAACATCCAGGAACACACAAGTACAGGAACACAAACACACATTTCATAAACACAAATTTCAAACACAATCAAAATGCCACACATAATGCTCCTCAGAGGGTAGACTACACATTAGGCTGTGGCTTCACATATCCCTGAGACAGATAAGGAGAAACTGACTGGGACTAACATCAAGCATAATGGGGCGGTAATCTCTAGCTCTCATGTTGCAGACGAGAGAGAAAGACAGAGGGAGAGATAGAGATAAGAGAGAGTACACAAGTGGAAGAGTCAGTGAAGTGAAGCAGCCCTGAGGTGTGGAGAGCTCAGAGCCCAGGGGAGAGACCAGCCTGCACAGCTCTCTCTGAAATCAGGTTCAGCTGGGGAGCGCTCAGCTACCATTTTAAGAGCAGATGTTAGTCTGTCACCTAGGAAACCGTGTGGCAGTTAAGCTTGTGGCGCGCTGTGTGGTCGAGGGGGCGGGGTTACTGTACCAGGCACTCTGTGTGTGTGTGTGTGTGCAGGGGGAGGGTGAATGCCTAAAAAATTTAAGTGATATGAGGTAGCATGGCTAATGACTAAGCATAGCTAATGATTTAATGGCTAAATTAAATCACATTTACTTCTGCATAGCCTGCACGCTGCTTCACACAAATGGGTTTCCAATGGCCCACAGACATGAACACTGACACGGTATTTAACCCTAAACCTCCCACCTTACACCTAAACCACCCAGAGTAAACCAGCTCTAAGACCCTGCCTGGGAAAATCCCCCGTTCCCAAGGAGAGGGGGTGAACACAGGGCTCTGGCGAGGGATGTTCTCTGACGAGGACGAAGAGAACCAGCCCTGTCCTCCTGGCTCACAGAACCAGCCCTGTCCTCCTGGCTGAGAGAACCAGCCCTGTCCTCCTGGCTCACAGAACCAGCCCTGTCCTCCTGGCTCACAGAACCAGCCCTGTCTTCCTGGCTCACAGAACCAGCCCTGTCCTCCTGGCTCACAGGACCAGCCCTGTCCTCCTGGCTCACAGAACCAGCCCTGTCCTCCTGGCTCACAGAACCAGCCCTGTCTTCCTGGCTCACAGAACCAGCCCTGTCCTCCTGGCTCACAGGACCAGCCCTGTCCTCCTGGCTCAGAGAACCAGCCCTGTCTTCCTGGCTCACAGAACCAGCCCTGTCCTCCTGGCTCACAGAACCAGCCCTGTCCTCCTGGCTCAGAGAACCAGCCCTGTCCTCCTGGCTCAGAGAACCAGCCCTGTCCTCCTGGCTCAGAGAACCAGCCCTGTCCTCCTGGCTCACAGAACCAGCCCTGTCCTCCTGGCTCACAGGACCAGCCCTGTCCTCCTGGCTCACAGAACCAGCCCTGTCCTCCTGGCTCACAGGACCAGCCCTGTCCTCCTGGCTCACAGGACCAGCCCTGTCCTCCTGGCTCACAGCAACACCAACATCATCATAATCATCACCATCATCATCAACACCGTTTGTGGACTCACCGGGTCGGCCGGCCCACAGAAGTCTCTGAAGGTTTGGGGTGAGCTTGCTGCTTGGATCTCCAGGGCCATGCAGGGTCCAGAACACAGCTCAGCCACCATGCTCTAAAGGGGCGCGCACACACACACGCACACAGTGTCACCATGAATACACAAAAGTCCAAACATCCAAAAGACACAAAAGAGTGCCTGGTAGGACTGAATGTATGAATATGTCTCTATGCATGTATGTGTGCATGTATGTGTGCATGTGAACCCATGTGTACCTGTATGCATTTAAGCCATTGCAACAACCTCACATACAGTATAAAATCATGCATCTGTGTGTGTGTGTGTGTGGGGGGGGGGGGGGGGGGGGGAGGGGGAGGGGGGGGGTCACACTTCCTCTTTAAGACCAGGCACGTTATGAGCGAGCTAATCACAGGTAGGGAGAGGGGAAACCATGGCAACAGGACGGCCGTGTGGAAGCACCACAATTTCCCCAGATACACAACATTCTCTCTCTCTCTTTTTCTCTAACCCCAGCCAGACAGTTCTCTCTCTCCCCCTCTGTCTCTCTCTCTACCCAGCCAGCCAGGTGTCTCTCTCGCCCTCTCTCTCTCTACCCAGCCAGACAGGTGTCTCTCTTCCCCTTTCTACCCAGCCAGCCAGGTGTCTCTCCCCCCCCTCTCTCTCTCTCTCTCTCTACCCAGCCAGACAGGTCTCTCTCTCCCCCTCTATCTCTCTACCCAGCCAGCTAGGTGTCTCTCTCCCCCTCTCTCTCTCTACCCAGCCAGACAGGTGTCTCTCTCTCTCTCTCTACCTCTCTCTGACACTCAATTAATCTCCACGTCTCTGTCGACCCCCCCCCCACACACACACCAGTCAGGTGACAGGACCG
The DNA here is from genome assembly GCF_038355195.1 of Osmerus mordax. Lineage (NCBI taxonomy): Eukaryota > Metazoa > Chordata > Actinopteri > Osmeriformes > Osmeridae > Osmerus > Osmerus mordax. Next base: position 1,013,483 of record NC_090075.1, read on the forward strand.
ATCGCTCATCATCTCCCCACGACACGACCATGTTGATGACATCAGAGGCACTGTTGCTATACCCGGTTATTCTACTGTAACTCTGCTGTTATTCTACTGCAGTTCTATCCTGTAACTATGCTGTTACTATACCCTGACCAGGAAAGTACTGGGAAACTGGACTGTATTGACTTCCTTGAACAGAGCTATCTAAATGGTGATGTGTTTGGTTGACATGGCAACAGACAGGGTCCCGTACGCTGCCAGCACCCCCTCCCTCCCTCTACCCCCCCCCCCCCCCCAGAGCAAGAGCAGTCATTTATCTCCCCCTGTGAGGGGAGGGGTGGAGGGAAAGGGTGGGGGCAGACTAAAAGTGTTGTCTCACTGTTGTCTCACAGTGGAAATAACTATTAGAATGCTAAAATCACTTTTTCTTATCGCTTTCAGAGAGTGCTATCCCAAGGAGAGTTGTGTAGAAGGACCCAGCGCAGCAGGGGGCAGTTAGATGAAGCAGCACTCACAGTGTACTCTGTCACCACTCCCTTGTAAACCTCGTAGAACTCCTCTGCGTTAGCCAGGTCCATGCTGAACTGAGGAACACAACCAGGAAGCAGTCAGTCAAGATCAACACACAGCACAGACACGGCCGACCATGCCTGCTTGAGGCCTGGGTGTGTGTGGGTGTGTGTGGGTGTGTGTGATAAGGGATGGGAGGGGAGGGGGGGGGGGGGGGGGGCTGGTTGACCTTGATAAGTAGAGAACATCTGTAGAGGATGTGTGTTTGTGTGTCTACTACAACCTTGCCTACTAAGACTGTCCCTTTCTGATTAGGAACACTGAACGCTACACACACACACACGTTCATTTGTTATCAGCATGCAGCACCACAACCAAGGCCCCAGCGGTCTCCATGGTAATAACTAGGCCCCAGCGGTCTCCATGGTAATAACCAGGCCCTAGTAGTGTCCATGGTAATAACCACTGTACTGTGATGTTCATGTGATGTACTGTCGTGTTCATGTGATATACTGTCATGTTCATGTGATGTACTGTCATGTTCATGTGATGTACTGTCGTGTTCATGTGATGTACTGTCATGTTCATGTGATGTACTGTCGTATTCATGTGATGTACTGTCATGTTCATGTGATGTACTGTCGTGTTCATGTGATGTACTGTCGTGTTCATGTGATATACTGTCATGTTCATGTGATGTACTGTGATGTGATGAACTCTCACCATCTGCAGGGCAGAGATCGGGAAGCCAGCAGTTGAGATGGCGTTGAGAATCCTCCCTGTCTGACCTGTGGACGGACATCATCATCTTCATCATCATCCTCATCATCATCATCATCATCATTATTATCATCATCCTCATTATTATCATCATCCTCATTATTATCATCATCATCATCATCATTATCAGCAAGAAGCAAAGAAGGCTTCCCTGTCAACCCACAATCTCCGTAACCAAGGTGACACCTGCAAGTCCCCCTGGCTTCGTTAGAGACTAGCCTCCTGGCCTCGTTAGAGACTAGCCTCCTGGCCTCGTTAGAGACTAGCCTCCTGGCTTCGTTAGAGACTAGCCTCCTGGCCTCGTTAGAGACTAGCCTCCTGGCCTCGTTAGAGACTAGCCTCCTGGCTTCGTTAGAGACTAGCCTCCTGGCCTCGTTAGAGACTAGCCTCCTGGCCTCGTTAGAGACTAGCCTCCTGGCCTCGTTAGAGACTAGCCTCCTGGCCTCGTTAGAGACTAGCCTCCTGGCTTCGTTAGAGACTAGCCTCCTGGCCTCGTTAGAGACTAGCCTCCTGGCCTCGTTAGAGACTAGCCTCCTGGTCTCGTTAGAGACTAGCCTCCTGGCCTCGTTAGAGACTAGCCTCCTGGTCTCGCCAGGAAGGGAGGCTAGAGGCAGGCGAGGGAGAGGCCTCTGGGAGGCAGGAGAGGGAGAGTAGGACCAGCAGCAGGGCAACACTGCCAGCTTAATCACACCGCCTGGAGACAGTTCACTTCTACAAACCCAATTACAGCAGTCTCTCTCCAAACCTACCAGGACACCATCTTCTGTGTGTAATGTGAGTCTCTCCAAACCTACCAGGACACCATCTTCTGTGTGTAATGTGAGTCTCTCCAAACCTACAAGGACACCATCTTCTGTGTGTAGCGTGATCTCACGTCTCTGACATCCTGAACCCCGTCTTCTAACGTGGTTTGAATGCTGCTGAAAACCGTTTACACGACTACATCATTCACTAAAGTGTCCGTGGAGGGGGGCTGTGCCAGGCTACATTAGGATCCCTCCCAGAGGACAACAGAGAGATGATCTTCCTAATAGCTGGTCTGGAGAGCAGACTGTGCCCCTGAACATGGGAGTCAGGTGGCTGAGCGGTTAGGGAATTGGGTTAGAAATCAGAAGGTTGCTGGTTCGATTCCCGGTTGTGAAAAATGGCGTTGTGTCCTTGGGCAAGGCACTTCACCCTACTTGCCTCGGGGGGAATTTCCCTGTACTTACTGTAAGTCGCTCTGGATAAGAGCGTCTGCTAAATGACTAAATGTAAAATGAACACAGTCAAGGTTCCAGTCAGACCAGATGCCAGGAAGCTGGACGACAGACACGGAAACACTGTCTGAGAATCACAATGAATCCAGATGCTCTGCGTCCGTGCTGAGAGACACAGCAGGAGAGACACAGCAGGAGAGACACACAGCAGGCGTATGGCTCAGCAGCAAGGCTCCACTCATATATATATATACTGTGTATATATACACATACAAAATCATATAGGCCTACATACTTTGTATATATGTTTTTCAGCACTATATATATATATGCATGTATGTAGTTACTGTATGTGTGTACGCACACACACACACACCCCAGCCCCCTGTCTGGTCACACCTGGGTGAACATGTGTGTTCCGGTGTGGCGTCCTGAGCTCTGCAGACACCACAGTGCCTGCCTGGGACAGCCATATCACATCTCCACAGCTGGCACTGTTGCTAGGAGATCCTGGCTGCCTAGCAACACATGTTTCTCTATTCCAGTCATGACTGCGCGCAATTTTCCAGTCACGACTCCTCCCCCATTGGCCGCCGGCTCCAGACAGGCGGAGCTAGACACCTTTTCATTGGCCTTCAGGATACAATCACGGCAAAGCGAGCCAAGGCTGTGTGTGACAGGAGTGTGGTTGCTCCTGGTGACGGGGCAGTTTGGTTGCTCCTGGTGACGGGGCAGTTTGGTTGCTCCTGGTGACAGGGCAGTTTGGTTGCTCCTGGTGACGGGGCAGTTTGGCGTTGCCGGTTTGCTCTGCCCAGGTGTGACCCCGAGACACAGCCCCCCTGCAGAGAGGTCACGGAGGGGGGAGGGGGAGGGGTAAGCTGCAGGTGAAAGAACAATTCTATCTCCGTCTCATCCGCTGACACAATAAATAGCCACTCCATAGATTACCCCCTCCCCCCCCCTTCTCTGTTTTCCAGAATGCTCTGTAGCTCTGGAGGTATGAAGGACATCATCAGACCCAGTTCTGACAAACCTTCTTAAAGGCTGCTTCTCCTTCCACACCCCCTCCCTCCACACTAACCCCTCCACACTAACCCCTCCACACTAACCCCTCCACACTAACCCCTCCTTCCACACTAACCCCTCCACACTAACCCCTCCCTCCACACTAACCCCTCCCTCCACACTAACCCCTCCACACTAACCCCTCCCTCCACACTAACCCCTCCCTCCACACTAACCCCTCCCTCCACACTAACCCCTCCTTCCACACTAACCCCTCCACACTAACCCCTCCACACTAACCCCTCCACACTAACCCCTCCACACTAACCCTCCACACTAACCCCTCCACACTAACCCCTCCACACTAACCCCTCCACACTAACCCTCCACACTAACCCCTCCACACTAACCCCTCCACACTAACCCCTCCACACTAACCCCTCCACACCAACACCTCCCTCCCCTAGGCTTCTAAGACCCAGAGAGGGTGCCTCAGTAGCGTAACCTGGATGGGAGGTTTCATCTCTTTAATGGCTTCCAGACTGTCTGCCTGCCAGAGGACCATGTTAGGAAGGGTTACGAACCCACCAGGACTCTAACAGAATCTAAATGTCATCTGGACTCCCATCTTGTGGGAATTAAAAGGCTATCAAAGGCAGAGCTTTATCTGGACAGCTCAGCGGCTGGGCTTTTGTGGGAAGGTGGAATGATTTCAGTGTGCTTGTTTGTGTGTGTGTGTGTGTGTGTGTGTGTGTAGGAGGAGAGAAAGAAACCGCTCTCTTCAGAGGAAAGTCCAGCGGGCCTCTAATTGTTGTTGGCAAGTTGCTAAGCTGATGGTAACATGCAACTCTCCTGACAGCAAAAATCAGAAGGTTCCCTTAGCAACAGACCTGCAGGTTTGCTGATTGGGGAACTAGAACTAGTCAAAGTATAGTGTAAACTAGGCTTACAGCTCTTAAACTTCTAGCCCAGGTCTAATTTAGTAGACACACACAGCTCATCAATGTATAGTCCGGGTCTGAACTAGTACAGACTAGGCCAACAGTTGAGCTAGTCCCTGTCTACTGTATAATAGCGTCTGCTAAATGCTGGATAATAGCGTCTGCTAAATGACTAAATGTACTGTGGTTTAGACTAAGCTTACAGCCCATGAGGATCTGGACAAAGTTTCTTTGCGAGCCCAGCCCCTGCCCCAGCCCCAGCCCCTGCCCCAGCCTCAGCCCCTGCCCCAGCCTCAGCCTCAGCCCCTGCCCCAGCCTCACATTTCCCAGGTCAGTGCACCGGAGGCATTCTCCACAAGCAGGGATCAGAACAGGGATTTGGGAAGGTTGGTTACAATATGAGCTGGCTTTGTGTGTGACGCAAACCCATCCCAGTCTAACACAGTCAAGGGAGAGAGGCAGCTTACATAACCACCAGGGTTTAGCAGCGGGTTTTCAACAACACCAGGCCTCTCTGGCCTGCAGCACACAACAAGCTTAGCTCAGACTGTAACACACACACAGAACTAAACCTGCGCTAATCTGGTTACAGTTCGGTAAATACAAGGATCCCAGTAGAAACACCTATTTACTAAGACGGAGGAGTGCAGGGGGGAGGAGAGGAGAGAGGCCTAGCCTGGACATGGGAGGGTGGAGGGGTCCGGGGGGAGGAGAGGAGAGAGGCCTAGCCTGGACATGGGAGGGTGGAGGGGTCAGGGGGGAGGAGAGGAGAGAGGCCTAGCCTGGACATGGGAGGGTGGAGGGGAGGGAGGTGGGGTCAGGGGGGACAGTGAGGCAGGGGAGGTGGAGGGTCCTGACCTTCTGATATGGCGTGAGGTTTGATGATGCAGCAGGTGGAGTCTGTGTAGCTGGCGGTGTTGGAGGGACCACACCCTGCCGTGGAGGGGAAGAAGAACTCCAGCTCCTGCACACAACAACAACAACAGAAACAACAACATCAGAAACAACAACATCAGAAACAAGTAGGAATACGTATATTTACGACATTTAAGTAGGAATGCTGTAAGACAAACATACATGCAGTATATTCTCCATGTCCTACAGGCGTCATGTGGGTGTCATGTCTTATGTGTGTTGCAGACTCCTGTTCAGGAGACCCCGTGTGTGTGTGTGTACCCGGGCGGCGGAGGCCAGGGAGTCAGAGCCGTGGCCGGCATTCCTTGTGCCGTCCGTCCCGTACTGAGCTCGCACGCTCCCCGCCGCCTCGCTCCTCGCCACGCCGGCGTCCGTGGGCCCCAGCAGCCTCCTCCACCCTGCCACCGCCTCGTCCCCCATCAGCTCCATGGCAACGACCGGCCCGGAGGTCATAAACTGCACCAGGTTGCTGATAACAACAGAGGATTCAAAGTCAACAGGCCCCAGAGCCAGGAATAGCCACTGGCTGTATATCTGATCAAGTGTCACTGCAATCAATAACACAGCCCACACTTAAGATGGCGGCTGGCCCTTGAAGCCTCCTTGGAGCCCTCCCCCTGCCCCCCCCTGCCTCCCCCTGCCTCCCCCTCCTCTGTTCTCACCCACCCACAGGTCAATCATTACACAGGAAGGACTCACTTGAAGAAAGGCTTGGTCTGATGTTCAGTGTAGAAGTCGGCCCCTTGGCTCCTGGAAGGGAACCATAAAGACAGGGTTAATGTGTGATGTCACAAAGGCAGGGTTAATGTGTGATGTCATAAAGGCAGGGTTAATGTGTGATTAAATGGACTTGGGTGTCAACTGCTGACTCCAAACAGCAGCACAGCCATACTGGGTCTCCAGAGGTCAATGACAGCCCTGTTTCTGCTCCCCAGATCCACCCCCCCACCCCCCCACCCCCACCAGGGCAGCCCCCCTGACGGACACACCATCCAGGCTGCTCTGGTTTCACCTGCCCACAGACCAGACACCTTCATTACAGCCTGCATCTGAACCACAGCGGGCAGGTGAAGGTGACCTTGTCAGACACTCTCTAATCACAGCAGATACTGCAGGGTCAAAGCCCTGGCTTATCATTTGGAGAGTAACAGAAATGGGACAAATTACATTTCCTTTTGTTTGAATTCAAGCCCAGTGCAGACTGCTCCTGTAGGAGGAGGATGTAACACAAACGCTCTGAACGAGGAACATTATGTCTGAAGCATGAGTCAGACGTGGTGTTTCAAATCTCTATGATATTCAGACAGGATCAACAATTTGGGGTTAGTTTCCCCGGTTGTACCCCCCGTAGAGGGCTTAAGAGCATTCTCTCATGTGCTAACACGTGCAAACACACATCAAAGCCAGAGAGAGCGAAAAGGGGAGAGAGATAGATAGAGAGAGAGAGAGAGAGAGAGAGAGAGAGAGAGAGAGAGAGAGAGAGAGAGAGAGAGAGAGAGAGAGAGAGAGAGAGAGAGAGAGAGGGGAAAGGAGGGAGAGAGAAAGATAAGGAAGGAGAGACAAAATGAGAGGTTGAAAGAGAGTGTGTGTGTGTCTGTGTGTGTGTGTGTGTTTACAGGATAGAAGGAGAGCCGTTACTGCCCCCATCTGATGGGAGAGACAAGAGCATGACGATGCCCTTCACATCCACAGCCATTTTGAAATCACATTAGGAGAGAGAGAGAGACAGAGAGAGAGAGAGAGAGAGAGAGAGAGAGAGAGAGAGAGAGAGAGAGAGAGAGAGAGAGAGAGAGAGCTGATAATCAAATATGAATCATATCACTGGAGAGGGACAACAGAGTAGGATCTATTTTCCTGTTTGGTTTCTAATGACACGCCGTGGACTCTGACTTCCAAAGCTGCACAGGGTCTTTGTGTGTCTGGTGAAGGTGGACCGATCCCAGGTGCACTGTGATGGCACTGAGACGCCATTTTGGGAGTCGTGAGAGCTTATTACCATGTGAGCTTGGTCATTTTGGCTTTGGTCACGATCAGGTTGGAGTCGTAGATCATCTGGATGATGTCTCCAATCTTTAGAACGGCGTCTGGCTTGATCATAGCAAGAGTTCTGGAAGACAGGAGGGCAGGAAGGAGAGTTAGTGAGGTCATGTTCCATGATAAGAACATCTGTTCATCCTAACACAAACATTATGAACCGGTTTATCGTTGTCAGAAACGCGTTCTGTTTCTCCTCTTTTCTTCGACGTGTTTGGACATATAATACGAGAAGGAAGCAGACTCCTGTGAGAGAAGACAGGCACCAAACACCTCGTCAACATCAGCTACTCTCAGTCTGGAGCAGAGGTGTGAGAAAAGACAGAGCTGGGAAGACACAAAGGGAGGGAGGGAGGCGGAAAAAGAGGGGGACAGGGGAAGGAAGACACGTTACGTCTGTGTGTGTGTGTGTGTGTGTGTGTGTGTGTGTGTAGTGCTGTAGGTTGTGAGTAATCCTATAGGCTGCAGTGTTTAGTGTTCATCATAGAGGCATGTGTGGTCCTAACTGGTGAGTCATCTACATCAGATAGCCCCGGTAAACTCTCTCTCTCTCTCTCTCACTCTCACACACACACAGAGCTAACCCTCTCATACACTCCCCACCTCAGGCACGCTGGGTATCTAACCCTCTCATAAACTCCCCACCTCAGGCACGCTGGGTAGCTAACCCTCTCATACACTCCCCACCTCAGGCACGCTGGGTAGCTAACCCTCTCATAAACTCCCCACCTCAGGCACGCTGGGTAGCTAACCCTCTCATACACTCCCCACCTCAGGCATGCTGGGTAGCTAACCCTCTCATAAACTCCCCACCTCAGGCACGCTGGGTAGCTAACCCTCTCATACACTCTCCACCTCAGGCACGCTGGGTAGCTAACCCTCTCATACACTCCCCACCTCAGGCACGCTGGGTAGCTAACCCTCTCATAAACTCTCCACCTCAGGCACGCTGGGTAGCTAACCCTCTCATACACTCCCCACCTCAGACACGCTGGGTAGCTAACCCTCTCATAAACTCCCCACCTCAGGCACGCTGGGTAGCTAACCCTCTCATAAACTCCCCACCTCAGGCACGCTGGGTAGCTAACCCTCTCATAAACTCCCCACCTCAGGCACGCTGGGTAGCTAACCCTCTCATACACTCCCCACCTCAGGCACGCTGGGTAGCTAACCCTCTCATAAACTCCCCACCTCAGGCACGCTGGGTAGCTAACCCTCTCATACACTCCCCACCTCAGGCACGCTGGGTAGCTAACCCTCTCATACACTCCCCACCTCAGGCATGCTGGGTAGCTAACCCTCTCATAAACTCCCCACCTCAGGCACGCTGGGTAGCTAACCCTCTCATACACTCCCCACCTCAGGCACGCTGGGTAGCTAACCCTCTCATACACTCTCCACCTCAGGCACGCTGGGTAGCTAACCCTCTCATACACTCCCCACCTCAGGCACGCTGGGTAGCTAACCCTCTCATAAACTCCCCACCTCAGGCACGCTGGGTAGCTAACCCTCTCATAAACTCCCCACCTCAGGCACGCTGGGTAGCTAACCCTCTCATAAACTCCCCACCTCAGGCACGCTGGGTAGCTAACCCTCTCATAAACTCCCCACCTCAGGCACGCTGGGTAGCTAACCCTCTCATAAACTCCCCATAGCCTACCTTAGGCCGACAGGAACAGTTCACACATGGAACAAACAGCTTCAGGCCAGTAAGGAGAGTTAACACATAGAACAGCTTGCGTTACTTAAGCCAATGGGAACAGTTAACACATGCAACCACAGACATCAAGTAGCCAATTAGCTGCCTCCTTACAGCGCATCAGAAAAAGAGGGTAGGTGTGACTGTGCTCGGTCTAACATCCTCCTTCAACATCTTCCTGCATCACCTCCAGTCCAGATCCATACCTCTCCTTCTTACTGCCCAGCCTATTGGCTGTATACTGGTCTCCGTATCCAATCAGATTGAGCTGTCGAGAAAACACGTTGACCCGGTTCCCCACAAACAGATCGTCGGGGCGGAGGTCCTCGTATTTGGTCTTCCTCAGAAACGTGCGCTGGTTTTTCACGTCGAACTGCAACGAGAAAAGGAAGTTCCTGGAGGCTCGTGACACAGAGAGGGTCAGGAGCATGTCTGGGGTCAACAGGGGTCACACTGGGGTCATATGTAGGACGACATGCTCTGCGTAGAGACCATCTCTCCGGGGTCGGGAGACAGACAGTATCATGAAGACTTTTTCAGTCTCAGAGTTTTACTCAAATAGAATGTTTGAAACAAGGCAGTTAATCATTGAACATGTATGCACTTTGTAATGCACAGTTTTGCAACACTGATATTGAGGTGAACACCTCTGGGAATTGTTACCACCATACCTTGAGGGGGTTGGGTAGGTGGTTTGAGAAAGTTATTCAAAACGTGACATAGTATTTTGTTTTCCATGTTTGTTTACCATGTTTTCACTGCGTGAACACACGGCCAACCACTCACACAGACATGGATATACAGCCACCACCCACTCTTATATTTACATACATGACATGCAAGGAGCAGCAATCATGGCTACTTGAAGCAGCCTTGCCTACCATCTCCACGGAGCTGTCCCTCGGGTAGAACAGGAGCTGGTAGCGGCGCAGCAGAGCAGCGCTGGGGTCGTACCACTCAGCCAGGAAGGCAAAGCGCTCCTCCTGAGATGAACACAATACGTTACCACACACTCTTATCCTAACACACAGGAGCACGTAGAACGTACCGCAGAACATCAAGGATTCGAAATGCTGATGTGGTTCTAATGGTATTTCAGTGGTAAGATAGTTAGGGTGGTTCCGGACCAGGGTTAAAATGGCCGGTTGATTACAGATATTAAGCCTGTTGGGATTAGGCTACTTCCTGGAATTTGAGTCCCCCCAAGGTTTTACTGAGACAGCCAACGTTTAGACTCTCAAGGCCTCATGCATAGTTTCTCAAAGACACAATCTTCTCTATTGATCTTGGGGTTCATAACTCAAAGCTAACCATGCTATTTATAGCCTTTGGAGCCCAGCCTGGAGACAGTCTCTCCCACACCCACACGGCCAATCACCTCACAGCATCCCAGCGTTCTTAATGACATCATGATGATAAACAAACCGTCTTGGCCCTGTTTTCAGGCGCAACATGAGTGAAGGGGCATGGATGAGCAAACACGAATCTCCGTCTTTAGTTCGGGGAGCTAAGCTGTGCTGTGTCGCGTGTGAGTGCTGCACCGCTCCCACGCCACGGAGGGTGGAACGCCCCCGAGAGAGACAGGGTCCGCCCCCGAGAGAGACAGGGTCCGCCCCCGAGAGAGACAGGGTCCGCCCCCGAGAGAGACAGGGTCCGCCCCCGAGAGAGACAGGGTCCGCCCCCGAGAGAGACAGGGTCCGCCCCCGAGAGAGACAGGATCCGCCCCCGAGAGAGACAGGGTCCGCCCCCGAGAGAGACAGGGTCCGCCCCCGAGAGAGACAGGGACCGCCCCCGAGAGAGACAGGGTCCGCCCCCGAGAGAGACAGGGTCCGCTCGCCAAGGGAAGGGTTCATCCAAGGACAGCTAGGCTGCTAGGAAGGGCAGGAGGCACAAAAGCGGCCCAGGACTCAGAGAGATGTGGAGGCCTCAGGATTGCGGAGGAGGAAATGTGATTGAGATGTAGTTGTCCCACTGTGCCTGGTAGCTGGGATGTTAGTTAGTACTGGGCCAACTAGTCCTTGAGTCTAACCACTGTAATACTGTTAGAACTACGCACTTCTGATCTTAGACTTTCCACTGCACCATCTATATGCATGTGGCTTTGGATGAATGCATCTTCTAAATGAATAGAATGCCATTCAACAACGACCAAGGATACAAAAGACAGTGCAGATTAAATGGTGGATCTTTTAGGCTACAGTGGAGCCCAAGACACCAGCAGGTAGACCAGGCCTGGCGCCTTATATTACAGTTTTCATTTTCCACAGGCAGTTGACTTTATGACACAATAACTGTACGAAAACTGCCAACACTGTACAGCTCAGGTTGTATTTTTTACAATGTTGATGATTTCTTCTAAAAATTGAAACTGTGACTCAAAACCAACAAACAGCTGCACTGCACAGACTCTGACCTGACGGGCAGATCCACAGAGCCGCAGCTACACAGGGTTTTCGCTTTCAACCCATTCTGGGAAACAAAATATCAGCCACAGTTTCTCAGACACATGCTGTTCACTGTGCTGCCATTGGAAACATTTCATGCTGCCTTCTAACAACTAAGGCAGATCAATTTTTCCACCTCAGACAGGGACCCACGTACAGAGGTGCTGAAGGATCAAGATATGGCCCAACTTTATGAAAGAACGCAACTTAATAGGCTAAACTGACTGAATAAGCAGTGGGAATTAAATGTCCTAGAAGCGCTGCTTGCTGGAAACTGTCACACCAACATCCCTTAGTTTTTCTTGGTGGTAGGATACATTCATGATGAGTCATGTCATGGCCAATGATATCATGAAAGAAAAAAAGTGCTGTATATGGACGGTAATACGGGTGAAATGCAAAAATATTAAAAGGCCGATAAACGATTGGGGAATGTACTATGTAGCCCTTGCAATAGACTTGCTGGACACAAGCTTGCACCCTTTTTCAGAATGCCGCTTGAACGTCACAAAGCAGAATGCCAACTGCGCCACCTGTCGGCGTTTACGTTGATTGATACGTTATCTATTTCTGTATTCATCCCTACCAACATTTTAGGTAACAATAAGTTATGATTTCGACGAACTACACAAAAATGAAACACAGAATAGTGACTTAACGTTATGGAGCTGTGTTGACGAAAGCAGAATACTTGTGCATAATAATATATTTGGCTATAAATCCCATAAATCGATGCATCTGCTTATAATGTGCTTATAATGTTATATTATGTGTTAGCTTCATTACTGCTAAACTAAACCACGCCGGCTAACTACTGTATTGTTTGTTAACAGAACTAGCTAATAATGCCATGATAGCCAACTTAACAGTCGTCTGGTGAGTAGAATAGAGCCAGACTAGTAGTAGAAGCATTGAATGTACTGTATATAGACTACAGTAGCCTAGCTAGCTACTAATACACAATTATTATCGAGCTACGCCATCGATATACATTGACATTGAAATGGATCATCATTGACCAGTAAAAATAGTTATATGTTACCATTGCAGAGAACTGTCCACGATTATATAGTTGTTGGATGCACGTAACTTGGCTTCTCTTGTTGGTCCAGCATTAACAGATGCTAGCTACGCTAGCTTCTTCACAAACTAGTCTGCAAAGCGTTTTGTATCACCATGGCAACAGTCTATTTTAACCGCCAATACAGAAATGTAGCTAATTGCGTTGACTATGTCTTAATAATGCAACCTCGAATCAATAAATAAAAAGATTACTACAATGGTTGGATATCACGGACGGGAGATAATCATGTAGTAGGTAGCTAGCAAAAGGAAAAACTGATTTTTGCTTAATGCACCCGGAAGTAAAACTATCACATGGCAACATTTCGAATTATTTGTTTTTCGACATTTGTCCCAGGATCAATATATCATAAAAGCAGAAAAGTCTGTTGTTGTCGAAAGGGGATGTAAAACTGATGGTAGATAGGGGGGGATTAAATATTTTCAAGTAGGGGCATTTTCCGGTGAGTTTTCCGAACCACTGACTGCTCTAAATCTTTTTGAATCTCCATTAGTGAACCTTTGCCAGATAAGCTGCCCTTGTCTTGAGTATACCAACGATGCTTTAGAAAACACCAACGAAATATGAGGATTGAATGCCTTTTCTACACGGACACACAACTGTGACTATTCATGAGCAAAAAAGTTGATGCTTGATTCTGCCTACAGGAAGTTTCGTATGTGATGTTCCGGTTCTGTCAAGGGCATTGAGCTTACTGCTAGCAGTAGTTACATGCACGTGTAATTTATAGTTTCTCTACTAAATAGCTATCGATATTTTCACAATCAAACATGGACGGGTTCGGTTCAGATTTTTCAGCGGGTGCTGGGTCTGGTAAAATGGACACTGGCACAATTATGGAGCAAGTGAAGGTCCAGATTGCAGTAGCTAATGCGCAAGAGCTGTTACAGGTATATATTAAACCTAGCTAGCCTACCTACTAGCAAGAATATGAAATTGCTAAACGTCATTTATCTCATATACGTGTAAATCATGTAGAATTACTAACATTGGGTGTTTGTAATTAGACATGTATTCTGAACAAGCAGTTTTGTATGGAATAATGCGTACAGGTAGAAAAATGACTGAAAATACATCGTGGAGTAGCTAGCTCGACAATAGCTACTAACTTTAGTTACCTAGTTAGCTCTGTAATAGAACCAAGGCTTTCCAAATCAGTAGTCCATTATCACAAATGCGTATACCAATTTATGTTTGGCTGGTGTAATGTAAAATACGGATTTTGTACCATGTAGACCCTGAACATGGCTAATGAGGTCGATTAATCGAGTGACACAACTTAATTTTAATTATTTTCCTTTCTCTTGTAGAGAATGACAGATAAATGCTTCAAGAAATGCATAGGTAAGCCTGGAGGCACATTAGACAACTCTGAACAGGTGGGTATTTAGACTTGATGTATTCAACATTTGGCCTTCTGAGTATAGTACAAAGTATTTGTAATCATTGGTAGTCATTGGTTTGACAGAGACAGAAGTAATGGCAATAGTGTTCGACTGCCCCATCGTTGTCAGCTCTCCGAATAAACAGATCGATGTACTCACTGCTTCTCTTCTGTGTACCGTGCAGAAATGCATCGCCATGTGCATGGATAGGTACATGGATGCCTGGAACACTGTGTCGCGTGCCTACAACTCCAGACTGCAGAGGGAGAGGGCGCGCATCTGACCTGTCCCTCCTTCAGCCCCACACGGCAGGCGCAGACGTCTGGCATTGGAGGTGATTTGGCCGAGGTTAAGATCGCATGTGTGCGCACCATCATCCCACAAGAAGTGGCCAGGTCACCAGTGCCTGTGGATGCTAGCCTCAGTGATACCTAATGGACATGTTCCTTGCAATAAGGAATCGTAACACACATGGCTACAGATTATTGTTTTTTTAATTTGATGTCCTGAGAGTTGTTGATGACGGATGTTCATGTGGACAACTGTTATGATGTACAATATGGCTGAATCCGTCATGGTCCAACTATAACTCTCCCCAAGGAAAACTGTGCCAGGTGTGACCAATTCTTTAGTTTGTTGTGTCTGTGTGAGACACCAGTGTCAAAAGAAAGCTCTTGTTACTTCATCTACAAACCCACCTTTCATCCAGCATCAGAAACAGTTTTGTTTTCATAACTGTAAACTGGCATTCAAACTGTCGCATATCAGACTGCACCCTGAGATCTAAATTGGGTTGTTTGTTGTGTTTCTGGTTGTCCTATCTGGCCTCCAGTGTCGGGCTCTGCTGAGCAGAACTTGGACAAGAAAACCTTTATGTTCCAGCTGCTGTAGGTAGTTCTGGGAAAACGTTAATTCTAAGGCTCTTCATCCATTTTGGCTTTGTGGAAGAGAATTAAGGTCTTTGAACACTTGAGGATGGTGCTGGAATGATATGTTTGTGTGACTCACTAAAATGGTATTTTTCACGAATGAAAAGTAAATAAATGCCGGGTAATCAAACATGGAGTCTCTCGAGTGTTTTTCCTTCTTACTTGTGATTCCAGTCGCTGAAGGAAGTGTCCTATTTCGATACATCTAGGTACTTAAACCTATTATCTATTTCAGACATTATCAGTAGAAGAAAACTGTAAAATAATTTTAAAACTACAAACAATAAGAGCAGTTTAAAGACCAGTAAATGAAATGCATATATTTCTAAACCCTCACAAAATCAAACAAAAAAAAGTTGCTTCTGGTAAGTTACATGTCAGTCACCACAATAAATACAGTCAAATAAATACACGGTTCCCCACTAGTATGCTGATCGTAATGAAATGTCCAGAAAGTCACTCCAGCGAGACAGTCCTGGACCACGTCCTCTGCTATGGTCGTGTTTCTCCAGAGTGTAAGGCCCGTCTCTGGGTCCGTGTGAGAGGCTGGAGACAGGACACCACGGTCCCCCGGCCACACAGCTGTCCTGGGAGGCCACCGGAGGGAGGCGAGTGGGGGAGGAGAGGAGGGCTCTCTGTTTGCTCCGTCCGGGGCGTCGTTAGAAAGGCAGGTGGGAGGAGATCCACTCCCTGGCGGCCGTCACACGCGTGTAGACTCCTGGGAAGCCGCTCCGCCCACAGCCATGGCCCCAGCTCGTCACCCCGGCAACAAACCAGGGGCCGGAGAGCTCTCGACAGGTCAGAGGGCCTCCTGAATCGCCCTGTGTTCGGGAGAAACGGATACCTTCAAACGCCCCCGCATCTCTCTTTATCCGCTCTCTCTGTCTTTCCCCCCTCTGCCTCTCTCTCCCTCTCTCTCCCACCTTGTCTCCATATCTCTCCCTCTCTGTCCCCATCACCCCCCCCCCCCTTCTCTCTGCCCCTTCCCTTAGTCAAGGTAAACTTGTCGGCTGTCTCGTCTTGTGTATATCTGATAGTGTTGGGTCCCCTACACCAGAGACTGCTTCCTAAGATGTCGGGCTTGTCAGATGTGAATGCTGGCTGATGACCTAGATGTGGATGTG
Organism: Osmerus mordax; assembly: GCF_038355195.1. Lineage (NCBI taxonomy): Eukaryota > Metazoa > Chordata > Actinopteri > Osmeriformes > Osmeridae > Osmerus > Osmerus mordax. The sequence goes on from NC_090075.1 coordinate 1,029,517, forward strand.
AAGGCAGTGGCCTCCAGGAAGCTGGGTGAAGGTACACCACTCTCCTTTGTACAGTTACAACCCAACACTATCACATCTACACTGGAGAGGACAGCCAACAGGTTACCTTGACTAAGAGAGAGAGAGAGGGAGGGGGGGGTGAATGGAGACAAAGAAAGAGAGATGGAGAGACACAAAGAGAGGGGGGATGGAGATAAAGAGTGAGGGAGGCATAGGAAGAGAGAGAGAGAGAGCACAGTCAGCAGAGCTCCAGAGAGGAGAATGTCATTTGTGGGCCTAGGTGATACCCTGAGACAGGAATGCTTTTGGGTTGACTTGGTTACATAAGCAGCTTAGGGAGGGGAAGAGGAAAGAGAGGGGAGGGGAAGAGGAAAGAGAGGAAGGGGGAGGAGCAGGTTTGGTGGAAAGGTAATATAATCTCAGACAATGTGTCTCCAAGGGTGGGGGTGAACCTGTGTGTGTGTGAGAGTGTGTGTGTGACTGTGTGTGTGTGTGACTGTGTGTGTGAGTGTGACTGTGTGTGTGTGTGTGAGTGTGACTGTGTGTGTGTGACTGTGTGTGTGTGAGAGTGTGTGTGTGTGACTGTGTGTGTGTGACTGTGTGTGTGTGACTGTGTGTGACTGTGTGTGTGTGTGTGTGTGAGAGTGTCGTACCAGACACGTGTCCTTTCCTCCCTCCATGTACCCAGCACACATCATGCTGGGGCTCAGTCCGCTGCCGTACGCACGCTGGCAGTCCGCCGGGTCGATGACGCTGACCGGAGCTTTCTGCAGCAGGTTGGTCAGAGAGCCTGAGAGGAGGACAAGCACAACACAGACCTGGGGTCAGCTCAACTCTCACTTTAATCAAGCTGGGATGCACGTATAATAGTAAGTCTCTCTCAGGTGTAATTAATGTTCTTCTCAAGATCCTGCAGCCTAAGTCCTGTTCCCCTGCGTACCCCCCCCCCCCCCGTGCCCCCTCCTGTTCCCCTGCGTATCCCCCCCCGCCCCCTCCTCCCTGCGTATCCCCCCCCCGCCCCCTCCTCCCTGCATATCCCGACTCACCTCCCTCCCTCATGGAGCCCCAGCCAGCGATGTAGCAGTCTGCGGTCTTGAGGAACCTGTGTACGGGCGAGGGCAGGCAGGCTGACTGGATGGTGTAGGAGCGGGGCGCTGGGACAGCCAGCTCCAGCAGGGCCAGGTCGTGGTTCATGGTGGAGCTGTTGAAGCTAGGGTGGAGGATGACCCGCTGGATGGGAATCACCAGGGCCCCGACGCCTGAACGCAGCACCGAGCCCAGGCTGACCGCCCAGCCGGTCGGAGCAGGGTCACTAGGGGGGGAAGGGACGACAGGATAGGAGGGGATGGAAATCAGATGAAATTAAACAATCCTGGAACAATCACACACTGCATTTCTCTGCATCACATCTGTGCACCTTCTTGGTTTTGGGCTGTGTGTGTGTCAGGCATAGGGTGTGTGTTAGTGTGTGTGTCAGGCATAGGGTGTGTGTGTGTCAGGCATAGGGTGTGTGTTAGTGTGTGTGTCAGGCATAGGGTGTGTGTGTGTCAGGCATAGGGTGTGTGTTAGTGTGTGTATGTCAGGCATAGGGTGTGTGTTAGTGTGTGTATGTCAGGCATAGGGTGTGTGTGTGTCAGGCATAGGGTGTGTGTTAGTGTGTGTGTCAGGCATAGGGTGTGTGTGTTAGTGTGTATGTCAGGCATAGGGTGTGTGTTAGTGTGTGTGTCAGGCATAGGGTGTGTGTTAGTGTGTGTATGTCAGGCATAGGGTGTGTGTTAGTGTGTGTATGTCAGGCATAGGGTGTGTGTTAGTGTGTGTGTCAGGCATAGGGTGTGTGTGTGTCAGGCATAGGGTGTGTGTTAGTGTGTGTGTCAGGCATAGGGTGTGTGTGTGTCAGGCATAGGGTGTGTGTTAGTGTGTGTATGTCAGGCATAGGGTGTGTGTTAGTGTGTGTATGTCAGGCATAGGGTGTGTGTGTGTCAGGCATAGGGTGTGTGTTAGTGTGTGTGTCAGGCATAGGGTGTGTGTGTTAGTGTGTATGTCAGGCATAGGGTGTGTGTTAGTGTGTGTGTCAGGCATAGGGTGTGTGTTAGTGTGTGTATGTCAGGCATAGGGTGTGTGTTAGTGTGTGTATGTCAGGCATAGGGTGTGTGTTAGTGTGTGTATGTCAGGCATAGGGTGTGTGTTAGTGTGTGTATGTCAGGCATAGGGTGTGTGTTAGTGTGTGTGTCAGGCGTAGGGTGTGTGTGTGTCAGGCATAGGGTGTGTGTTAGTGTGTGTGTCAGGCATAGGGTGTGTGTTAGTGTGTGTATGTCAGGCATAGGGTGTGTGTTAGTGTGTGTATGTCAGGCATAGGGTGTGTGTTAGTGTGTGTGTCAGGCGTAGGGTGTGTGTGTGTCAGGCATAGGGTGTGTGTTAGTGTGTGTGTCAGGCATAGGGTGTGTGTTAGTGTGTGTATGTCAGGCATAGGGTGTGTGTTAGTGTGTATGTCAGGCATAGGGTGTGTGTTAGTGTGTATGTCAGGCGTAGGGTGTGTGTTAGTGTGTGTGTCAGGCATAGGGTGTGTGTTAGTGTGTGTGTCAGGCGTAGGGTGTGTGTTAGTGTGTGTGTCAGGCGTAGGGTGTGTGTTAGTGTGTATGTCAGGCGTAGGGTGTGTGTTAGTGTGTGTGTCAGGCGTAGGGTGTGTGTATGTCAGGCGTAGGGTGTGTGTTAGTGTGTATGTCAGGCGTAGGGTGTGTGTGTGTGTATGTCAGGCGTAGGGTGTGTGTGTGTGTATGTCAGGCGTAGGGTGTGTGTGTGTGTATGTCAGGCATAGGGTGTGTGTTAGTGTGTATGTCAGGCATAGGGTGTGTGTTAGTGTGTGTGTCAGGTGTAGGGTGTGTGTTAGTGTGTGTGTCAGGCGTAGGGTGTGTGTTAGTGTGTGTGTCAGGCGTAGGGTGTGTGTATGTCAGGCATAGGGTGTGTGTTAGTGTGTATGTCAGGCATAGGGTGTGTGTTAGTGTGTATGTCAGGCATAGGGTGTGTGTTAGTGTGTGTGTCAGGCGTAGGGTGTGTGTATGTCAGGCATAGGGTGTGTGTTAGTGTGTGTGTCAGGCGTAGGGTGTGTGTGTGTGTGTGTCAGGCATAGGGTGTGTGTTAGTGTGTGTGTCAGGCGTAGGGTGTGTGTGTGTGTGTGTCAGGCGTAGGGTGTGTGTGTGTTAGTGTGTGTGTCAGGTGTAGGGTGTGTGTTAGTGTGTATGTCAGGCGTAGGGTGTGTGTTAGTGTGTATGTCAGGCGTAGGGTGTGTGTTAGTGTGTGTGTCAGGCGTAGGGTGTGTGTGTGTCAGGCGTAGGGTGTGTGTATGTCAGGCATAGGGTGTGTGTTAGTGTGTGTGTCAGGCGTAGGGTGTGTGTGTGTCAGGCGTAGGGTGTGTGTATGTCAGGCATAGGGTGTGTGTTAGTGTGTGTGTCAGGCGTAGGGTGTGTGTGTGTCAGGCGTAGGGTGTGTGTTAGTGTGTGTGTCAGGCGTAGGGTGTGTGTGTGTCAGGCGTAGGGTGTGTGTTAGTGTGTGGGTCAGGCGTAGGGTGTGTGTGTGTCAGGCGTAGGGTGTGTGTTAGTGTGTGTTAGTGTGTGTGTCAGGCGTAGGGTGTGTGTGTGTCAGGCATAGGGTGTGTGTTAGTGTGTGTGTCAGGCGTAGGGTGTGTGTTAGTGTGTATGTCAGGCGTAGGGTGTGTGTTAGTGTGTGTGTCAGGCATAGGGTGTGTGTGTGTGTATGTCAGGCGTAGGGTGTGTGTTAGTGTGTGTGTCAGGCGTAGGGTGTGTGTTAGTGTGTGTGTCAGGCGTAGGGTGTGTGTTAGTGTGTGTGTCAGGCGTAGGGTGTGTGTGTGTCAGGCGTAGGGTGTGTGTGTTAGTGTGTGTGTCAGGTGTAGGGTGTGTGTGTCAGACGTAGGGTGTGTGTTAGTGTGTGTGTCAGGCGTAGGGTGTGTGTATGTCAGGCGTAGGGTGTGTGTTAGTGTGTGTGTCAGGTGTAGGGTGTGTGTGTCAGACGTAGGGTGTGTGTTAGTGTGTGTGTCAGGCGTAGGGTGTGTGTATGTCAGGCGTAGGGTGTGTGTTAGTGTGTGTGTCAGGCGTAGGGTGTGTGTGTGTGTGTCAGGCGTAGGGTGTGTGTGTGTTAGTGTGTGTGTCAGGTGTAGGGTGTGTGTGTCAGACGTAGGGTGTGTGTGTGTTAGTGTGTGTGTCAGGTGTAGGGTGTGTGTGTGTCAGACGTAGGGTGTGTGTGTGTTAGTGTGTGTGTCAGGTGTAGGGTGTGTGTGTGTCAGACGTAGGGTGTGTGTGTGTTAGTGTGTGTGTCAGGTGTAGGGTGTGTGTGTGTCAGACGTAGGGTGTGTGTGTGTTAGTGTGTGTGTAAGGTGTAGGGTGTGTGTGTGTCAGACGTAGGGTGTGTGTGTGTGTGTGTGTGTGTGTCAGGTGTAGGGTGTGTGTGTGTCAGACGTAGGGTGTGTGTGTGTGTGTGTGTACGGTACCTTCTGAAGCAGTGTGCGGCCGTCAGGAGCCACTTGTGGTGGACGAGCGTGGCGCCGCAGCGATGCTGACGCTGGTGCTGCAGGCTGCCGATCCACGGCCACTCCCCCCGTCGTGCCGTCACACCTCCCACAATCCTCTGGGAGCCCACGGCCGGGCGCACGCCACAGTCTGGGGGACAGAGGGGCTGGGCGTGACCTCTTACCCTTCCCGGATCCTGATCTTTAAACTCTGTTGCCTATCAATGTTTTTTGAGGGTTTGTCTGTAAGTGCTACAGTCGTACGTTAGAATAAAAACACATTTCAATAAGAAGGAGGTTTCCTAAACGAGCTGGTGACGTTGCGAATCTCACCGCAGTTTTTCTCGTCAGCCTGGTTCGGACAGTCGATGTCTCCGTCACACTCGGGGTTGGTCTTGCTGATGCAGAACCCCGACACACACTGGAAGTTCCCGCTGCAGTTCACCGCTGCCATGACAACAGAACAGTCGGCATGACAACCAGCGTACATTTAGAGAGTTTAGAAAAAACTAGTTTCACACCCCCCGGACGAACAGTGAATTACAATGTGTGGTAGGACACAGGACAGGTTACAGGAAAACTTGATCTTTCTTAGAGGGTTGGGGTAGAGGGGCAGAGTACCAGGTATGGGCGGGGCAGCCATCATCATCATAGCGTGGTGTATCTCTGCTGTCTTGGTAACGGCGGAGGGCGGGACTGGGGGCGGAGTCTGGGGCAGGGCCGGGGCCAGGTCGGGGGAGGTCTGTCTCAGGATCCAGTTCCTCAGCTGAGTGACCCTGGAGTAGACCCCGGGACGGTTGATCTGAGCACAGCCCACGCCCCAGCTCACCACCCCCGCCAGGAAGAACCTCCCTGGAGCCTCCTCACACACCAGAGGGCCCCCAGAGTCCCCCTACAGGACAGGAGGACATACACATGTAAACACAGACAGGTAAACACACACACAGTGTCCTGTTCCTCTCACCTGGCAGGAGTCCACCTTGCCCTGCAGGAATCCTGCACACATCATATTCTGTGTGATGGCCCCTCGGTAAACGCTGGTCTTGTTGCAGACCTTGGAGTCGATGATCTTCACCACGGCCTTCTGCAGCGTGGGGGGGACGTCGCCTGCAACACGGGGAACCATGACGATGGGTAGAGCTCAGTGGTTAGAGGGTTTGACTGCAAATCAGTAGGTTCAAATACCCCCTGCCCACGCCCCCTGTACATTATTCTGAATCAAAGCGGCAGCTAATAGAATACAAGACAAAGTTAGTATCATAACCAGGGACCTTAGCTTGTTCATATGTACAAATGTGAATCCTGTCACACTAAATGTGAATCCTGTCACACTAAATGTGAATCCTGTCACACTAAATGTGAATCCTGTCACACTAAATGTGAATCCTGTCGCACTAAATGTGAATCCTGTCACACTAAATGTGAATCCTGTCACACTAAATGTGAATCCTGTCACACTAAATGTGAATCCTGTCGCACTAAACCAAACCATCGAGGATGGAGTGTGAAGGCTCTCACTGGTGTACTGGTTGAGCGCCCCCCAGCCGGACACCACGCAGTTCTTCCCTGGCACGAAGACGTGCGAGGTGGCGGGGAGGCAGATGGGCTGGACGTGGCTGCTGAAGGTGACGGGAGTCTCCAGCTCCAGGACCGTCACGTCGAAGTCCGTGGTCATGGGGTTGTAGCGCGGAGCCACCGTCAGGGACTTGATGTTGATGGTGGAGGCCTCCTCCTGCTCCCCCGACACCAGGCTGGCCCCCACCAGCGCCGTCCAGAGTTTAGGGTCATTGTCTCTGGAGGGGGGGGGGGGGGGGGGGAGAGGGAGTGAGAGGAAGAGACAACCAGACAAAGAACCCAAGTGAATAACAGATGCAAATAAAACAGAAACGCGAAAGGAGGGGGGCTGGAGAGGGTGGCAGGGGGAGAGGGGGCAAGGGGAGGGTCGCAGGGGGAGAGGGGGGTCCAGGTCTCACCTCTCGAAGCAGTGGGCGGCGCTGACAAGCCAGGTGCTGCTGATGATGGAGGCTCCACAGCTGTGTCGTCCGTTCAGCCTGAGGCTCACCTGCCAGGGCAGCTCCCCCCCCCGCGCATCCTCCCCCCCCACCACCCTGGTGCCCATGGCTGAGGGGGTCCCACACTCTGGGGGAGGGGCGGAGGAGGGGAGAGAGATACAAAGGGAGGGGGGAATGTATTAATTCAGCAGTTTATTCACATTTTCCAAATAAATAGGGGGTGTGATACTTCAACCTCTTGATCTGCAGTAAACTGCTTTTCCACTGAGCTAACCCTTTAACCCCTGGGTTGTATGACTGGGTCTCAAAGGTCACTCACCACAGCGGGCCTCGTCGGAGCCGTCCGTACAGTCAGGCAGCGAGTCACACTCGGGGTTGGTCTTGGTGACACACTCCCCGTTGTCACAGGTGAAGGTGTTGCCAGGACACCTGGCTGGGGAGGGGGGCGGGGGCGTCAGATCAACAGGCTGATAAACCTGATACAGGAGCTCTTTACAACATCAGGGTTTGAGGACAAACACACACTCACTCATGGCGTCTCCGATGGTGTAGAAGGACTTCCCGTTGGCCCCTGGGGACAGAGGCAGGAGACAGGATCACACACACACACACAGCACCTGCAGCCGGGCTCCAACTCATCAACACACTTTAACAGGAGTTTTAAACAGAACACCTAGTGAATCTGAAAGTTCGAGGGTGAAGATGCTGATGAGGACAGCTTGTACTGAAGAGCTGCTCTGAATCAGCACTCTCATGTCGCCTCGGAATTTTGACACAAATCGCATAAAACAGCTTTTTTTTTTTTTTTTACACGAATATTCCTTCATGATCGTCTCCAACCTTGTGAAAAATAACGCCTGTTTTTACTAATCACCACCGACTGTACAGCCCAGATCCTGGAGGAACAGAACAAACAGGGAGGGAGGCTCCAGTACCCAGCAGGGTGATGGCCTTGATCTCCCCAAAGCCTGGCACCACCACAGCTTTCCCCTGGAGCATGGCACTCAGCCCGGTCCTCAGAACGTCCTGGAGGTCAGTGTCCGAGTACAGCTGCATCTTGGACACCCTGAACACCAGCCTGAAGGTCACCATCACCTCCTCATTGATGTTCCTGGGGGGGACAGGAGGTCAGAGAGTGAGGTTGAGTCTCGGTGTCAAAATGGACTTACATTACATTTACATTTAGTCATTTAGCAGACGCTCTTATCCAGAGCGACTTACAGTAAGTACAGGGACATTCCCCCCGAGGCAAGTAGGGTGAAGTGCCTTGCCCAAGGACACAACGTCAGTTGGCATGACCGGGAATCGAACTGGCAACCTTCGGATTACTAGCCCGATTCCCTCACCGCTCAGCCACCTGACTTACTTGACTTGCGTGAATCTTTCGCTCATGACTGAGGGAGGGTTCTAAACCCCACACCCACAATGTTTCGACGATGTGCTCAAAAACACAAAGTGATTTTAGTGTAACAGTGGGAATTTGAACTCACCCATAGGCAATGATATTGCATTCTTCATAGTGATGTGTTATCAATGAGACAACAAACACCTCCCTCATCTGGAAGAACAAGGTACCATTTACACGTTTACATTTCATTCAGACGCTTTTAACTAGAGGGACACACAGGGGGGTTTTGAAAGTGCGTCCTCTTGATCTAAAGTCGGATGCTCTAACCACTTAGCTGCACCCTCCCCTCTCCCTGGGGTCAGGGCGTCCCACCTTGGACTTGATGATGGCGGAGAGGACGATGGAGAAGGCAGAGGAGTCATCCTGGAGGTCTGAGGTATAGTTCAGCCCCTTCAGCTGGACCGTCTCCATGAAGTAATGCTCCTCCTGAACCAGGTACGCTGATGGACCAATCACAAGCCGTCAGTCAACAACATCCTCCAATCACACGCCGTCAGTCAACAACATCCTCCAATCACACGCCGTCAGTCAACAACATACTCCAATCACACGCCGTCAGTCAACAACATCCAATCACACGCAGTCAGTCAACAACATCCTCCCGTCAACAACGAATACAACAGGTTTTGCATTTTTACATCACATAAGCGTTTGGGTCGAAGACACATTTTAAGGAAATGGAATGGCTTGTTAGTCATAGTTATGCATTTTATATGACTGGACTGCCTACCTTCCTAACTTAATTAACTAACTAGAATTACACCTTCCTGCATTACTTTCCCTTCGGGGGGAATTAAGTATTTTGATCGAATCTGTTTTTTTTAAGGGCTATATAAAGCTTAACTACTGTAACCAGACAAGTGTGGACATAGCGTTATTATCTGCCTTTATCTTACTAGTACGGAAGTAAGTGAAAGTCATAGGAGACTTGCAACATAAACTAAGCCACGTCTTGGTAATACGGCCGACAGACTCACAAGCCAAGACGCCAACAATGACTCCGATGATGAGGAAAACGAGGATGAAGGCCACCACAATAACCTTGAAGCAGGCTGAGCTGGTCTGCCCTGAGGAAGACTGGTTTCCCGCCTTCTTCTCCATTCTGGATTCACAGCAGCCGCCTCAGGTTACTCATCCCACTGTCCCAAACATAGCGGCCTTCTTCATCTGAGAAGAGACGGAAACTAAGTCGGTTGTCTTAGAAGGGTTGGGAGGTTGGAAAGAACAAAGACATTTGGTAAATCCATGACCTAGTTATCTTTTCCTGACATAAATCATAATCCTGACAATACATTTGGGTATAGGCTACATGGTGTGAATCATCTTTCGGTAAAGGTCGTTTCGCCTGCAGGGCTACATTTAATACCACGACTGGGTATCATTTAAACCATAATGACGTTTAACAATAATGGGTGCGGCCTTTCTCATAACAAAAGGTAAGTGTTACATCCTTAAAAGAACACCGTCGAACCATGGAAACAAACTCAATATCCCAGGCACTGATCCATAAAGGGAGCTTGACATTTCCAGACACTACGGATTGTGTTCTTTGTCTTAGACAAGGCCTACTTCAGCTGAAAATCAAAAGACGTTTGTTAACCGGTCTCATCTGATAACGAACCGTTATAAAGTCACCCGTTGAGATATTGTTAAATTTAAGTTTTGGCAACCGCTTTACGCACGGTTATGGTCGCGCGTTTCGACGCATGCGGGAAGATTGTAATTAACACATTTGCTACACTTCGCAGGCTACAATCGACTAAACTCTCCCAAAACACGGTAAAAGTTGTTACTTACCGGAATGTGGTCTCGTCCAATGCTGGCGGTATCTTTTTCAGCAGATGACTGCAGACAGAATAGAGATACATGGAGCGTTTTACTGCAACAAGAGGTGCACTATTTGTTCCACCTGCCAATGGGCGTACACACAAGTTCAGCAGACGCTCCGGCCTCCCAAATACTCTTCTCTAACTCTCCTCCCACACGTACTGATCCAGCGGAACAATCTAAAAACTTACCGCCCACACCCAGGTGTACAAAGTATTAAACTGGACTTAAAAATTGTGTTTAACTGTAATGTATTAATCTCAAGAAATAGCTATGTAAAAACAAAACTGCCACTCCCTCAGAAAGATCACAAGAAAAGTTTGTTTAGCAAATAGTAAACAAAACCCCTCCATGTATTGAACCACAGCACTGAAAAGCAGGAAGGTTATGCAGTATGTTCGGATGGAGAGTTCAACACAGCTCCCTTGCTTGCAACCTTTAGGTTGTACATGCTCCATTGACACAGTAAAACACTTTGGGGAGCCAGGGGAGGGTAAGGGGGTGGGGGGGGGGGTGAGGGGGGAGTCCTGGAATTCTCTTAACTGCTGGCCCGGTGCCTTGAACACACTACTCTTGGCAGATTTCTGGGTTCTGTTACAAGGATTATAGTCTGTCTCCAGCCTCTCTGATCTAGTTTCTGGGCTGTGGAAGCAGTGCTGGTGTCCCACCCTGGCTGGGAGTATGGGATCATCCACTCAGGTACTCAAGGCTCAACGTATTAGCAGAGCAACACCTAAATGTTACCACCCACAGCACAGGATACACTGTTTAATGATGACAAATATAATCACACACATAAACTAATCTGTCTCATTGAGGACATTACTTGAACTGGTAAGCTACTTATATAAACCTTAAAATTAGGCCTACAATCATCAATCGAAATCATTCCATCCACATTATTAATGGAAAACCCCAACCTACTTATCTGTTCATCAGTTTCCCAGTGTGGTGTGATGCTGCAAGACTAGTAACAAAGGTAAATGAGTTGGTATTATCCCATCTTCAGGCAGACACAGTTTGAGTCACAAGTGTCTCTTTGTGAGGCTGTAGACATGCCTGGCTGGGCCCTCAGATTTTCGCAGACACACTGAGCTTGCAGATTTAGAGTAGCTGACTACAGTGATCGCTATCAACTGGCTTCTTTACCAGGATGAAAAGAGCTTTTGAAGCCTCTGTTTTCAAGTAGTAGAATTCAAATATAAGCGGACAGAATTTGAAGTATTTTCAGTCCCAGGGCTGAAGGACTGACTGTGTAACACTTGTGTAGATCTGTTGTAAGACTATAGCACTTCCTTGATGTCTTACAGGACATCCTGTAAACATCTTGTAAAACAAATACAGTGTTAGCCTCTTGTAAGACAGCACAACAGAAGAAAACAAATACAGAAAGATCCATTCACTTTTTTCCACTTTATTTTCCAAAACAAAATACAATTAAAACTTTCAGATAAAAAGAAAATAGGGACTGGGCCTATATACTTCAGACACAAACAAAAAACAAGAGCTACTAAGAGTCTTTGTCTTCAAAACAAGCTCAACAGAAACAGGGGTAATGAATACCCCTAAGCTGTCTAAACTGACATGGTTTTACGGTAATCCATCATAAGATGACTACCTAGCCATTAAGCAAACATATCATTATAGCAGCTAATTGCAAATGGTTAACTGCATCAATTGTCTTGTGTTTTCTATGCCTGTGTTTACCTTTCGTCCTCGCTGAATCTTCAAACGGACGGAATGGTTTGTCGATGTAGCCAACTTTGACAGATAAAATATGTTTACTATTTAGTGATATCGAATTCGATATGGGACAATGAGCTAGTTTAGCTACCTATAGCTTCATTGTAACCGTTTTTTTCAACTGACTCATCTGTTTCTCTCTATTACCTTGCCTTATATTGAATACAATATAAAAACCGTGAGCATTTTTCGTTAATTAATATGCTATTTTAATGCTGTTATGCGGACGCCAGACGCCTACGAATCACCGCCATTGGGCTACCTATTGAACATTACCGGAGGTTCAATGTCCACCTGTTCTGGTCGTTCAATCAAATTGACATGGATCCACACTAATTTCCTAAATTTAAAGGCAACTTTAATCTGAAAATATGAATGCCGACATTTCTTTCAAATTCCCAATTGTAAAAAGGTGAATGACTGTTAGGCCTATACTGATCGCAGCCTAATTGTGTGTAGCCCAGGACCCTAGGCTATTCCCTATTTTTCCGCCTGTCTCGAGAGCGCCTCAGTTATATTTAGCTGCTTTCCAAACTGACCTCCTTTTAATGTTTGCGGTCGCCAACTGCCAGTCTGGATTGAGGTAACTATTAATACCTCCGACTGAAAGCAGAAAAGACGTGAGGGGAGTTGTGCGCGGTGTGTGTTATGGTTACATGGCCTGTAGGAGCACAGTGCCGGGAGCTTACGGTTGTTTACCGGAATCCCCACTGAAGCAGGAGGACGACTCGTCGTCGGAAGAGGAGCCGGAGGAAGATGCAGTTCCAGACGCAGTTCTGCAGGTGGAGGCGGAGTCATTCTTCGTGAACCGCGAGCGGCTGGCCCGCCACAGCCCGTACTTCCGGGCCCTCTTCTACGGAGGCGGCAGGGAGAGCGGGAAGCGTCACGTAGAGATCAAAGGCGTGGGCGTGACCCAGTTCCGGGTTCTGATGGAGCACTTGCAGACGTCCCGACTCCCTCTGACCCGAGACAACGTCCTGAAGCTGCTGGAGACTGCAGACTTCCTGCAGCTGGAGCGAGCCAGGCTGCTCTGCTGCAAGTTCCTGGAGAGAGAGCTGCACCTCAGCAACTGCCTGGGCATGATGGGCTTTGCCTGGCAGATGTGCTGCCTGGAGCTGTACAGGGCAGCCCGGGAGGTCGCCCTCAACCACCTGCCCGCCCTCGCCAACGACGACGACTTCCTCCTCCTGTCCAAGGACAGCGTGGCCGACCTCCTCGCCAGCGACGACCTCAACCTCCCCCGGGAGGACCTGGCCCTGGAGGTGATCCTGCGCTGGGCGACCTTCGACCCTAGCCGGGAGGACGACTTCCTGGACCTGGTTGGGCTGGTGCGGCCTGAGAGCTTGACCCTGCCCTACCTCACGGACCTGCTGACCCGGCTCAAAGGGTCGGACCCCCGAGCCAAGCTCCTGTGTAAACTGAACGAGAATTTCCCAGCATGCTGGGCAGCCGGGCGCTCGCTGCCTCGGACACGCTCCCGGGAGAACCTCTTCGTCCTGGGAGGACCTCACGATCAGGACCGCCAGCTCCTCTACCGCTTCCACCCTCGCAGCGGCCGCTGGCAGAGCTGCGCCCCTCTGCAGAGGAGGAACCTCATCCAGTATTCTGTCGCCGCCGCAGGTATATGTAGCAGAGGTGAACTGGCAGAATCACCCCTCAGTATGAGTACAGTGTGGTAGCGGTGTGGGGAAAGCACGGGTGTAAGGGACTCTTCGGTTGTATTTATGTTGATGCAAGTGTGTTTAGTGTCCCTGATGTCCCCCCCCCCAGGGGACAGTGTGGTGGTGACGGGGGGGAACTTCCGTGACGAGGTGGTGTGGTACAGTGTGGACTGGGTGAAGCTGTACCGAACTGGGAGCGAGCTCTGGGAGGACGGGCCGGCCCTGGGCAGATCCAGGCACTCGCACTGCTCCGCGGGGCTGGGACAGGAGCTGTTCGTCCTGGGTGGCAGCATGGACCAGGGCCCCGTGGCCGACGTGGAGAGGCTGGTGCTGGGGGCCGAGGCCTGGGAGGGGAGGAGCCCCATGGTGCGGGCGGTGGAGAGGGCCGGCTGCGCCGCGCTGGGCGGATGTGTCTACGTGGCGTGCGGATTGGACGAGAACGGGGAGGCGTACAGCGGAGTGCAGCGCTATAGGCCGGAGGAGGACCAATGGGATGTGCTGTCCTACTGTCCCTTCCCGAGGTGGGCTGAGGGGAGGAGTCACAGTTGTGACGTCTGTTGTGACGATATGCTGACATGTTTTTTTACAATGGCTACATAAACGAACGTTTCTTAATATTGAATCAGAATAAAAACATCAGCCACACAACCTAGTTTGCCCGTTGAGTGACTGATTCATCAGGTGACTGCAAGGCTATAAGCTAACTCTCATTTCTCCTCCTCACCCAGGTATGATCTTCTGGCAACGGAGCTCAACGGCGCCCTCTACCTGTTCGGAGGCCAGGCGCTGCGTCTGGACGTGGAGACGGACGAGTGGACCCTGCTGGAGGAGGAGTGTCTGGACAGGAAGTTCTTTGGCGGCTGCGCCACTCTGAGCGGGCAGGTGTACCTGCTGGGGGAGCGCAGGATCAACACAGCCTTGCCCAAAATGCTGCTCTTGGACCCTTACATTGACGTCTGCGTCCAGGTAGACGACACCCTGCCCTGCCCTGTACCCGTCCGCGGGGCTGTCACGGTACGCATGGTCACGTGACAGGAAACACACCTCCTTTCCACTTCCTGATTCCACTCAACACTTCCTGTGTGAGGAATGCAGGCATGTTGTGTAACTCTTGTGTGTTCCTGGGTTTGCATGACCTCTACACACTGTATTATAGTGTCAAAGATCTTTATTTAATGCTTTTGTTCAGGAAGTGTATATGCAATGACTATGAAACAGGCATGAATTCAGTCGGTCAATAAAAGTAATTTATTGATAGAGTTTAACTGACCATCGAGTGAACAAACCTATAGGAATGTGGATTCAACAAAAACATAACAAAGCATGTAAGACTAGTCATATGTTACTGCCACAACAACCATGGCGTCTCCAGTTTAGATATTATGTATTTGATTCGATTAAAACAAACATCCCATTACAACTATCTGTGTGAGTTGTTCAGTGGATCAGCCCTTTGGGTGCGTTTTGAATCGGGACGCCGTGCAACACTACATCGAGTACAGTGACACAGACACTTGGCGTGTCTCCAAACTAAGACAAAACTAGGAAAGCACACCAGTGAAGCCTAGCAACAACATAGTCATTCAGTCTCACATCTTTGTATTATGGGATAGGGTTACGGTTCTATTCTAGATCGCCCCACAAATAGGGTAAAGAGGAACACAGGTCCTTAAACCGACGTTTCCGGCTCTCTAAAACTCCAGTCAATTTACAACGTGTAACAGTAAATTTTTGCTCGCGAAGCACATTACTTTTTTTCGTGAGTTATCTCAACAGAATCGTATCCCAAGTCTAATTTGACATGTGTAGATTTGGGCAGTGGAACATTCTAAACATTCTTGCTGGTCGTTGTTGTCAGTAATCACTGTGACCCAGATGTCTGTTGTCTACCTGAACAGGTGTGTGGAAAACTCTACCTACAAGCTACCCAGCTCTACCTAGCAGCTATCTAGCACTACCCAGCTCTACCTAGCAGCTATCTAGCACTACCCAGCTCTACCTAGCAGCTATCTAGCACTACCCAGCTCTACCTAGCAGCTATCTAGCACTACCCAGCTCTACCTAGCAGCTATCTAGCACTAACTAGCACAGCCAGCTACAGGGAGAGCTGGGGGGTGAGAGGGGCGGGAACGTGTAAAAATAGCAGGCAAGGCACAAAGCAAAATCAGTCAGCTTGAGTTTAAAACCCCTGTGGAGAACAAGCCCCTCTCTCTCGTCACCGGGATATTCTCGCTAGTTTTTTCGTTATTTATTTGTTTATTTTGTGATGCCATGACCTTGCCATCCCATGTCTTCATACAGTCAAAGGGGGAACAGGTGAACTATACTCACTGCAACATGCAGATGATGTTCTCTGTCTCCACTAGGGGGCGCCAAACCCATTCCTAAAAATCATCCATTCTGGTGATTTGGTGTAAATCTCTGTTAGTATCTTGTGGAATTCCTAACATCTGTCACATAACTAAGCTTCTATACATCTGCAGTCAACTCTTCCTATTTTCCATAAGGGTAAAAAATGTTTGCGCAAAGTCTGTCCTTGCTTATAGTTTACACACAATTCAATCAGCTTCTTCGTCACACATTGAAAATAAAATAAAACTTAGTATTTGATCTAAAAGTAAAAATAAAGAAAATTCAATATACCAGACCACCGTATTTCCATAGCAAGTGAAGGGTTGTGAAATCCTATAATAGACCATTTACTAGATCTATGATCCATGCTCAGGAATCATATATTTCCATATACATATATATGGAGGGAGAGGGAGGGGAGAGACGTAGAGAGAGGGTACTATCTGGCTTTGGGAAGTCTGCTGTTTATATTCCTCTGGTTGGTCAGGTTGTTCAACACGCAGTTGTTAGCCAGCGAAACCAGCTTGGAATTAAGGGTTCCCTTCTTCTGCTCCCAGTTCTCCTCTTCCTCCTCCTCCTCCTCTTCCTCCTCCTCAGCCTCGCTCTCCTCGTCGCTGCGTTCATCTTTCTCCACCTACAGAACAAGACCAGTATTCAGTCGAAATCCTCTCCACCTTCTGAACGTACATTACATTTCACATCTCGTCCACTCAGCTGACACTTTCACCCAAATCTCTGGGGCTATCTCGTTGTTTATGATCATTGACCTATGCACTTTTGTAAAACTCTCTCTTGGAAGTCGCTTTGGATAAAAGCATCTGCTAAATGAATAAATGTAAATCCATGTGGAAATCTCCAAACTACAGCGGTAGATCGAGGATCAGAAGTGCGTGACTAACAGAGTTTCAGCAGCCAGAGTCCAGGAACGGTCTGAGCTTGGTAGCTTGTATCTGGGGGTGGGGGTGTGTGTCCTACCTTGCCCAGGAAGAGGAACTTGTGGACCATGCGCAGGATGAGCGCGGCCCAGAACAGATGCAGACCCTGCAGCACCAAGAGCAGAGCGTTGAAGAAGTAGTACCCGAAGAAGGGCTGAAAGAACTCCATAGACACCACCAGGGTGGTGTGGACGATCCTGATGGGGAGAGAAAGGGGGGAGGAGGGGGAGGAGGGGGAGTGAGAGGGGGGGGAGAGAGGGAGGAGGAAAGAGAAGGAGGCAAAGAGAGAAAGGGAGTGAGAAAAAGATACAAAGCAATTACTAATAAACCGATACACGGCATATGGCGGCTATTCAGTGTCCTCGACCGGGACATGAACAACACAAGTGTCCTGAAACAGACCCAGACCTCGTCTCTCCCTACCTGGCAGGAAACACCACCAGACTCAGACCTCGTCTCTCCCTACCTGGCAGGAAACACCACCAGACCCAGACCTCGTCTCTCCCTACCTGGCAGGAAACACCACCAGACTCAGACCTCGTCTCTCCCTACCTGGCAGGAAACACCACCAGACCCAGACCTCGTCTCTCCCCACCTGGCAGGAAACACCAGCAGACCCAGACCTCGTCTCTCCCTACCTGGCAGGAAACACCACCAGACCCAGACCTCGTCTCTCCCTACCTGGCAGGAAACACCAGCAGACCCAGACCTCGTCTCTCCCTACCTGGCAGGAAACACCAGCAGACCCAGACCTCGTCTCTCCCTACCTGGCAGGAAACACCAGCAGACCCAGACCTCGTCTCTCCCTACCTGGCAGGAAACACCAGCAGACCCAGACCTCGTCTCTCCCTACCTGGCAGGAAACACCACCAGACCCAGACCTCGTCTCTCCCTACCTGGCAGGAAACACCAGCAGACCCAGACCTCGTCTCTCCCTACCTGGTAGGAAACACCAGCAGCCGGGTGACCAGGAACACCAGAGCGAACACCACGAACAGCACGTCACATGTCTTCCTCCAGCCCGCATAGTTGAACATCTTGGCAGACTGTGGAAGAGAGCAGTCTCCATTAGAACACTACTTGCGTGTGTGTGTGCGTGTGTGTGCGTGTGTCAGGGTTCATACAGAGTAGGGGGTGTACAAGTTAAGGGTCATCTCCAGCTGAGTTGTTTGTCTGAAGGGACAGCCTTGATGGATATATCATCCTGCAACCACCTAGACCTCTGCTGTCTCGCTGTTTTAAACTTACGAGGGGGATTATGAGGATGTGATATATGTTTCAACTATTAATTAAAGTTGTAAAATAGGAATAATAAGTATTGTGTTCATTTAGCACTTTCATCCAAAGCGACATTACTAAATATTGTGATTCACAATGGTTCTGTATAAACCCACTCTGCTATGCGTCTATGGTGAAGGGAGTCTGTGTGTGTTTTCCTCTGAGGATACAGCAGTCTAAGGTTATAAAACAGCCAGGCTGTGTAGAACAGCTCACACAGAAATCACCACCTTCACATGACGGAACCACTCCTGGGAGACGGGACCAGCAAACTGTGGCGCCATTTTTTACTAAACATGGTGAAAAGTAGGACAATGATCTTTCCTGTCTCTGGAGGGTGACTATTTACACCACAGGAAGATTTGTATGTTTCAGCCTTATTATACTTATACTGTACCCTAGCTATTTACAGCTGAATGTGTTGGTTTCATTGTGACTATTTTGAGTTCCCCGAGGTTTGTGATGGCTGGATGGAAGTTGATGATGTTCGTATTCAGATACAGTTCACAGCCCTTGGGGCCTTTATCTGGACTTTCTTCTTTAATCGTTAATAGGACAGTTGGAGGGTGACAGGAAAGTAGGGAGAGGGAGAGAGAGAGCGGGGAAGACATGCAGGAAATGGCCTCAGCTGGATTCAATTCCAGGCCTCTGTGTTAACTCTTCCCCGAAGTAGGGCTAGGTGCGTGTACCTCTAAAAGGAAGTAGGGCCAGGTGTGTCGTACCTCTAACAGGAAGTAGGGCTAGGTGTGTCGTACCTCTAACAGGAAGTAGGGCCAGGTGTGTCGTACCTCTAACAGGAAGTAGGGCTAGGTGTGTCGTACCTCTAACAGGAAGTCGGAGGAGTCATGCACCAGCATCACCAGTGTGCCCACACGTACGTAGTTGGCGCAGTAAGAGAAGCTGATGAGGAAGATGGTCGCCACATGATGGATGATCTGCTCCTTAAAGTCCTGGACACACACAACACACAGGTTAGCAGGAAGTGCTGGGAGCTACTTCCTGTTCCTGTGGGGCAGATCAGCAGAGATGGGAAGCAACCATACTTTGTTACTGTGCTTAGGTAGATTTTTCTGGTATCAATATGGTACTTCGCTATACATTTTTTTACTTTCGCTATTTTGTATGAATGTATTTATATGATGTGAGGCCCAACAGGTAGTAGTAATGGCTACTTTTTACTTAAGTATATGTCAGAGCCCACACTTGTTTACTTGAGTGAAAAAGTGTAGTCAGTACTTCAACTTTTACCAGAGTCTTTTCAAACGAGAGTATCTGTACAACTTGAATGAAGGATGTGTGTCCTGTACCACCTGCAGATCAGTGAGATGTGACACTGTACACAGATTGGCTGTTTGTTTTAGCACCAGGAAGAGATCTGTTACAATAGGTCAGGTTTCAGGAAATTTATATTTGAAGGAAAAAGTTTGTCCAACCAAAAACAGCATTAAAGATCACTGTGACTATCCAACTTTCTAAAGTGAGACACATAGTGTGTGTATGGGTGTGTTTGTGTGTGTGACCCTCACCTTCCTTTTCACATCCACGGAGACACACAGCAGCAACGACCAATAGAATCCCAGCTCCATGATGTAATACCAGTAATGGGCCTCGGACACAGGCTGTACACAACAACCACAACCCTGTTACAGCAAAACACCTCAGGGTCTTACAGCGTGAGGGGGGAGAGAGAGGGAGAGATGGATGTGTGTGGTCAGGGTGTGGTCAGGGTGTGGGGGGAGGGCTGCTCACCTGTTTGGGGTAGTCCTGCCAGCACTGACGATGGTCCCAGAACCAGGGGGTCTATCAGGGAGAGAAAACACTGTTACTCAGTTACACAGATAAACAGATACAGGGTCTATAGAACACAGTTATCAGGTCTATAGAGGGTCTAACTGGGTCTATAGAACACAGTTATCAGGTCTATAGAGGGTCTAACTGGGTCTATAGAACACAGTTATCAGGTCTATAGAGGATCTAACTGGGTCTATAGAATACAGTTATCAGGTCTATAGAGGGTCTAACTGGGTCTATAGAACACAGTTATCAGGTCTATAGAGGGTCTAACTGGGTCTATAGAACACAGTTATCAGGTCTATAGAGGGTCTAACTGGGTCTATAGAACACAGTTATCAGGTCTATAGAGGGTCTAACTGGGTCTATAGAACACAGTTATCAGGTCTATAGAGGGTCTAACTGGGTCTATAGAACACAGTTATCAGGTCTATAGAGGGTCTAACTGGGTCTATAGAACACAGTTATCAGGTCTATAGAGGGTCTAACTGGGTCTATAGAACACAGTTATCAGGTCTATAGAGGGTCTAACTGGGTCTATAGAACACAGTTAACAGGTCTATAGAGGGTCTAACTGGGTCTATAGAACACAGTTATCAGGTCTATAGAGGGTCTAACTGGGTCTATAGAACACAGTTATCAGGTCTATAGAGGGTCTAACTGGGTCTATAGAACAGTTACGGAAACGAAACGAGACCAGGAGTTTCCCAAGATCCTACAGGACCACACTCACCTGGACCAGGGAGACTAGACCTGCCCCGAACGCAGTCAGGTAGAATGCAAACCTCCACCTGACAAACACACACACACAACTGAGTCAAACCTCGAGAACACACTCCACAACACTGGGTCAAACCTCGAGAACACACTCCACAACACTGGGTCAAACCTCGAGAACACACTCCACAACACTGGGTCAAACCTCGAGAACACACTCCACAACACTGGGTCAAACCTCGAGAACACACTCCACAACACTGGGTCAAACCTCGAGAACACACTCCACAACACTGGGTCAAACCTCGAGAACACACTCCACAACACTGGGTCGTGTCAACGTTGTTTTAATACCAACAACCCAGAGATGGTTTAGCACTCGAAACATGAATATACATTTACATTTAGTCATTTAGCAGGCGCTCTTATCCAGAGCGACTTACAGTAAGTACAGGGACATTCCCCCGAGGCAAGTAGGGTGAAGTGCCTTGCCCAAGGGCACAACGTCAGTTGGCATGACTGGGAATTGAACTGGCAACCTTCAGATTACTAGCCCGATTCCCTCACCGCTCAGCCATCTGACTCCAATATATAGTTATCACACACATTCTGTGTTGAGTTATGGTTTGTGAAAAGCCTTAAAGGAGATTCCAGTGTTGTGTGCTAGTTTTTGTAGTGTTGCTTGTTGGAGGACAGGGGGAAACTCACGAAGCTTCGCAGAACTTCCTGGTGCTGCTGGGTCGATCCTGCCCGCGTCGACGTCTGAACCAGGTCTCCAGCTGCCTCTGGGACAGGCCACTCTGCTTCCCCAAGACCTGCATCTCCTCCTGCACACACACACACATGTCAACACACGCCACACACACACGTCAACACACACACGTCAACACACACCACACACACACGTCAACACACACCACACACACACGTCAAAACACCACACACACATGTCAACACACACCACACACACACGTCAACACACACACGTCAACACACACACCACACACACGTCAACACACACCACACACACACGTCAACACACACCACACACACATGTCAACACACACCACACACTGTGATAAGTGACTGGGGATGGTCAGAGGGTTCCGGAAACTTTCTGAGGCCTCATGGAAATGAGGTTTGCAAATCAGCCAGTGACAGATCACACACACACGCCTACAGAACACCACACACACACACCTGACACACACCCACATGTAACTCTGGTGTCTGGGGCTGGTTTCCCGGTGGTGGAGAGCAGAGGTGGGTGTGGCGGACATGTTTACATTTCCATAGGGCTTCTCAGGAGGGAGCTGAGTACCCAGGAGCCTGCAGGTTCACACACGCTCACCTGATCAACACCAGCACAGCACTGCCAGATCTTATCACTTACTGCACCTGTCTGTCTGCACATGGCTGTCTGTCTCTACCTATCGGTCTCCACCTGTCTGTCTGTACCTGTCTGTCTGCACCCGTCTGTCTCTACCTACCTACCTGTCTACAGGTATGGAAAGGGAAGCAGCTCTGAATAATGCCAGGAGAAAGACCTGGCTAATTAACAACCACGGTAGCCACAGCAGTGAGTCATAAATCTGTTGTTATTCCTGTCAGAGTTCATGTGAGCCAGTGTCACCTTCGACAGCTAAGCACCCTCTCTCGCTCTCTCCCTGAACTCTGGTAAACCAGGAAAACACCCAGAGACCTGGAAACAAAAGCCAGAAAGCAGTCTCTTGTCTGACCTCTTCTCCTCTTCTCCTGTCATGCTCCTCGTTACGGACCTGGGGGGGGGGGGGGGGTAGTTACTGACCTGGGGGGGTAGCTGCTTGTTCTGGTGGTAGACGGCCTCGAGTCTGGGGACCAGGGGGGGTCGAAGCCTCACGCGATCCTTCACACCCATCAGCCTGCTCAGGGGCATAGCTATCACCCTGGAAGGGGAAGGAGAGGAGGCGGGGGGGGGGGGGGGGGGGGGGGGGGGGGGGGGGGGAGGAGAGGAGGGGGGATGGGAGGTGGAGGGGAGAGGAGAGGAGGGGGTAGGGAGGGGGGATGGGAGGGGGGGAGGAGAGGAGGGAGGAGAGGGGATAGAAGGAATGGAGGAAGAGGTCACCAATGATTATCACAGAGTCATTCTGCTCTCTGATTACACAGACACAGGATATAGCTGCTACTCACACACAGCGTGTGTCATCAAAGCCATGGCTCAAAACAACCTGATAAAGGAAAGCATTCAAAATATGACCTTCCTATCTACCTGTTTTATCTACCTGTCCAACTCCTCACACTGAATTACAACCCCCTGTTCACACTGCTGCCCTCCTTAAGCCCCGCCTCCTGAAGCCCCGCATCCTTAAGCCCTGCCTCCTTAAGCCCCGCCTCCTTAAGCCCCGCCTCTATCCCCAACCACCTCTGCATCCGCTTGGGGATGTGATCCAGGGCAATGACACACACACACAGCAGCTACGCATACAAAACACAGATACTCACACACACACATATAGACATACTGTGTTCACACCCACAAAACACACAGCAAAGTCACTCACACACAATAACAAACACACACACACACCTCCCACACACACATATTGCCTGTGTTAGCAGGTTCTCAGTCCCCTGACAGTGGCACAGTAACCACAACCAGTCAGCCCTCAGTCAGTCAGCCCCTCAGCCAGTCAATAAGTCAGCCAGCCAGTCAGTTAGTCAGTCAGCCAGTCTGGGTAATACCAGACATCCATCCAGCTCAAAATCCACAAAAACAGAGAAGCAGTGAGCTGACTGTGTTTTTAGGGAATTTTGTTTAGATAAACACACACAGGCATCACTCTGTTCTTCCCCTCCATTCCTGGATCTCTGTACCAGCCTGGTCCTCTGAGCTCACCTGTCGAAGGCGTGGCGCAGGACGATGAAGGCCAGGGCTAGGGGCAGGGTGTACAGCAGGTCCCTGGGCCTGGGCTGGCGGCCGCCCCCCTCCACCTCCATGTCCCTCCAGGAGGTACCAGGAGGAAGCCAGTACTGCTGAGGCCACAACCACTGGTCCAGAACCACCTCCATCCTGGGGGGGGGGACAGGGAGGAGAGACAGGGAGGAGAGGAGAGACAGGGGGAGGAGAGGAGAGGGGAGACAGGGGGAGGAGAGGAGAGGGGAGACAGGGGGAGGAGAGGAGAGGGGAGACAGGGGGAGGAGAGGGGAGGGGAGACAGGGGGAGGAGAGGAGAGACAGGGGGAGGAGAGGAGAGGGGAGACAGGGGGAGGAGAGGGGAGGGGAGACAGGGGGAGGAGAGGAGAGGGGAGACAGGGGGAGGAGAGGAGAGACCAAGAGGAGAGGAGAGACAGGGGGAGGAGAGGAGAGACAGGGGGAGGAGAGGAGAGGGGAGACAGGGGGAGGAGAGGAGAGGGGAGACAGGGGGAGGAGAGGGGAGGGGAGACAGGGGGAGGAGAGGAGAGGGGAGACAGGGGGAGGAGGGGAGACAGGGGGAGGAGAGGAGAGGGGAGACAGGGGGAGGAGAGGAGAGACCGAGAGGAGAGGAGAGACAGGGGGAGGAGAGGAGAGACAGAGAGGAGAGACAGGGAGGAGAGACAGGGAGGAGAGGACAGTGTTGAGAGTCAAAGAGGGGAAGAGGAGGAGAGAGGAGTGAGGGAAAGTGTGAGGTGGACTCCAAAGCTAGGACTCCTAGCTCCTTAAACATTGATGGTGTGATTAATATTATATAAGAGGGGCTGTGCCCCTCCAGATTAAATATGACAAGCTAAAGACGGACACACAGTTCGCTTCTCACAGTGGTTTTAATGACAAAACACACGTTAAAGTTGTTTCACTTCATATCGAGTTATATTGAAGTATCTCGGTCTGACCGTTTTTGTTGTGGATAGTTAATGAAACTCAGAATGACCCCCCCACCCCCCCCCCACCCCCCCGGGCCCTCCACCTCACACTAACACTCCCACCTAGCACACTGTGTTATGTTCTATAGGCTATCACGTTTTTTCTTCTGTGTGTTTACATCCGTTTTCGGAATATTTCGTTTACAGCTCGAGCGTCACGACTATCACCGAGCAGTCGGACTGCTACCGAACCACTGCGCATCATTCGGTACAGACCAAAACACACCCCTGAAGCAACGGGTTTACATAGCACAACAAGGTGCAGAGCAAGCCCCAAGTCAGCATTTCTGTAAACAAGCGAACAAACAACGAGCCGTTCACGGCAGATTGACCACATACTGAAGCGGAAGATTTGAAACCACTCATTATCCCATCGCCATAAAGCTCCCAGAATGTTCAGAATATCTCTTTCTTGAAGACCGCCGATATTCGATCGAAAATTGACCACCCCGATTAACTACAGCCTCCAAAATGAGTAACATGACGTTCAAAGCAAAGGAGTAATCTATTAAGGTAACTCCAAACGCGTCGATAAAACAATAACATCACTGTTATTACCTGTCCATGCTGTTGTGATGGGATGGGTAGTACGGCGGAATTAAACTGGAGAGGGGGAGCTTTTTGACGCAACCTGCTTCTCTCGGTAGGCGGGATTTGCCCCTCTCAATACCACCCTTCGTGCGTCTCTGCTAACGTACATTAATCACACAAATGCACCTTTTATTGGCCGGCTGTCCTTGGAGACCAGATGATAATAATGGTAAATAATGGTATGTTATGTTATGCAGGCTATATAGCATAATTGGACTGGAGTCTTCAATTTGCTACTGTATTAAGTGTTTACAGCGACTTGTCCACGTAGGGTGAATTCTGGTAATCTGGGACATTGGGTAATGTGGGACACCTAAACTCCAGAGCGTTTTCTTCCCTGCTATGACAATGTCTAGTCCACAGAACTTTGACTCTAGGTTTAGCATGGATGTTATGTGACTGAAATCACAAAACGTGATTGGTCTGGTGTCACAGAAAGGGTCAGGGCACTAATCAGTAAGGAAGCTCCGATGAGAAAATGCATGCAAAAAATTCCACTTAAAACATGAATAGCCTGTTATTACAAACTTTGAAATATGCCAAGTAGCCTAATTGTTCAGGGCATGGGAAAGCACGGTTAAGTTTCTGGTCTGTCCTTGGCCCAAACTTGCCCCATAGTTGTGCAAGTTTATGACGGGATAAAATCATCCGGATGATTTCACAATAACAGTCCTATCCATGAGAACTCCTCCGGCGGCAGGGGAGCGGCTGTATCAGCCGTCCTCATTAAATACCAATTGGATGTAATAGAGGATAAACCTGGTGTTGTGGAAAGGTGTGATGGAGCTTGCGGTTACAGTTAATAATGATAACTGTAAACTGATAAAAATTCCCATTACTGTTTCTGAAATCCAATTGGGTGATTTCACTGGAATGGACTAATGAGACGGTCATGTAACAGACGTAGCCACGCTTCAATTACGCGGGTGGCCTATTATATACCTGAGGAGTGAGTTTTACGGTTTTCACACCGTTACACTAACGTGGACCACGTTGTGTTTAAAGACGCCACATCAGTGTTGTCTGCTATTTTTTGTTCAACGATGTGGAAGTACATTTGTAAACGCACAGATGATTAAAGTTCAGTTCAAATCAACACAACTCCGCATCAGCTCCGTCCATAAAGGACTTAAAACCGCGAAACATTTCTCCATAAAGAGACGGCCAACAGTTAAACCACAAAACACATCTGGTGGTTAAATTAGAGGTTAGATGTTGGTGTTAGCAGGTGGTCTAAATTATCCAGCCCCTATCAAAGGTAACACCGTGTTGTTTTCAAAACAAACTTGGTCACGTTTCTTTAGGTAGCGATAAATTAACAGTAGGCCTAGATTAGATTCCATTGAGTAGCCTACCATAGGCCTAACTAGATGGTTTCGTAAACACATAATAATAATTAACAACAAAATATAGCTTACTTAAATGAAAGATAATGAAAATGTGAAAAATAGCTCAATTTAATATTATAATTATAATATATATCATACAGTTTGATTTAACTTTGTAAGGTAGGATACACTGCCACCTGTAGGCCCGGTATCTGTACCGGGAAGAGTCTCTATAGGGGAATTCCATGAAGAGATCAAATCAGTCTTGTTTCCCGGTCAACCTCGGCAAAGATAGATTTTAAAATTGAGCTCTATTTAACCAATGTCGTGTTCCTACCCCTCACTCTGTCCCTGACGACAGGAGAGAGTGGATGGGGACACCCTCACTCTGTCCCTGACGACAGGAGAGAGTGGATGGGGACACCCTCACTCTGTCCCTGACGACAGTAGAGAGTGGATGGGGACACCCTCACTCTGTCCCTGACGACAGGAGAGAGTGGATGGGGACACCCTCACTCTGTCCCCGGCGACAGGAGAGAGTGGATGGGGACACCCTCACTCTGTCCCCGACGACAGGAGAGAGTGGATGGGGACACCCTCACTCTGTCCCCGACGACAGGAGAGAGTGGATGGGGACACCCTCACTCTGTCCCCGACGACAGGAGAGAGTGGATGGGGACACCCTCACTCTGTCCCCGACGACAGGAGAGAGTGGATGGGGACACCCTCACTCTGTCCCCGACGACAGGAGAGAGTGGATGGGGACACCCTCACTCTGTCCCCGACGACAGGAGAGAGTGGATGGGGACACCCTCACTCTGTCCCCGACGACAGGAGAGAGTGGATGGGGACACCCTCACTCTGTCCCTGGCGACAGGAGAGAGTGGATGGGGACATTTCTCTGCAGCTTAAAGAGTACAGAAAGGGCACATAGATAAGGACGTCTTCTAACACTGCAGACCAACCACACACACACACACAAACACACACGCACAGAGCTTGTGTTTCTAGCACTCTAACCCAACCGACAGGGTTCCATCACGCCTCCCTTTTAACCTCAAACTAGCGTTTGTCGCTAGTGTCCTCAGCCGACCACTGGCCACCTCTATAAAACCACTTCAACCACATACACCAAGAAGCTAGCTCCGCGATGGCGTAGGTTGTTGTCGGTACATATATGTGTGTGCGTGTGTGATAACATCACCTGAAGAGGCTAGAGACCCAGCCTTACTGTCTGTCTGGGATCTTGTGTTTCACAGGCTGTTACTTTCCTGGTGTTGTGAAAACTATACCCTCATTCCTCATGTCTGGCTACGCACACACACACTGACACACACACACACACTGACACACACACACTGACACACACACACTGACACACACACACTGACACACACACACACACACACACACACTGACACACACACACACACACACACACTGACACACACACACTGACACACACACACACTGACACACACACACTGACGCACACACACACTGACATACACACACACTGACACACACACACACTGACACACACACACTGACACACACACACTGACACACACACTGACACACACACACTGACACACACACACGTACAAGGGCAAAACAAAGGCTACAGCAGGGGCAGATAGACACAGACGTCTTCTAACACTAGAGGACTGAGAGAACACGACCTGTGTTTGTCTTGACATGGGGCCACAGAGTGTTTTATAGAGCAGCCTCTAAAGACCACCAGGACCCATAAACCTTAGAGACAACAGTGTGTGCGTGTTTGAGTAAGTGTGTGTATGTCTGTGTGTGTTTGAGTACGTGTGTGTATGTCTGTGTGTGTTTGAGTACGTGTGTGTATGTCTGTGTGTGTTTGAGTACGTGTGTGTATGTCTGTGTGTGTTTTAGTAAGTATGTGTGTGTCATGGACCATGAGACTGTCGTCCAAATAACCAAGACCATGTCATGAGCTCACATCCTGTGTGGCAGCCAATCACAACACAGGCTCACAGCGGAGTGGAATGGAGCTCGATGTGATCAAAGTCGTCCAACAGACAAACTGACATGTCAATGAACAGTCCACAACACAGTCTGATACAACAGTCTGATACAACACAGGGAACCCCTCCTGTTCGTCCCGAACATGAACCTGAAGGACGGACAGGTTGTTAAGCTGAGGGACAGCTCGTCTAGGAGATGCTGAGCAGGAGGAGAGGATGGAGGAGAGGTGGAGGGAGGGAGGGAGGGAGGAGGAGAGAGGAGATGTGGAGGGAGGGAGGAGGAGAGAGGAGGAGGATGGAGGAGAGGTGGAGGGACAGAGGGAGTAGGAGAGAGGAGGAGGATGGAGGAGAGGTGGAGGGAGGGAGGAGGAGAGAGGAGGAGGATGGAGGAGAGGTGGAGGAAGGGAGGGAGGATGAGAGAGGAGGCCCTCCTGAAGCCCAGGCTCCCAGCCTGGCAGCTCTCTCTCTGGGCCAACAATAACACCCTGGAGAGGTGGGGAATGTGCACAGGAAACCAGCACTCACATGACTGCGGAACACCAGGCCAGGGTCAGTCACACTGTAGCCCAGAGAGAGGGGAAGAGAGGGAGAAGGAGAGACAGAGTGAGAGAGGTGGAGAGAGAGGGAGGAGAGAGAGAGGAAAGGGGGGCCCTCCAGGAAACACACTCTCTGCTTTCCCACGGGATCCTCTCCCTCATAAACACACACACCTCTCAGACACACACACACCCCACAAGGCCTAGTTTCAGCCAGGCCAGAACTCTCTGGCCCTCTATAACTCTCAGCAGAGGAATCCCACTAATGTCCCTATTGACTAAGCCTGGGCCTCCCCTCTCTCTCTCTCTCTCTCTCTCTCTCTCTCTCTCTCTCTCTCTCTCTCTCTCTCTCTCTCTCTCTCTCTCTCTCTCTCTCTCTCTCTCTCTCTCTCCCCCTCTCTCAATCTCTCTCTCTCACACAATCTCTCTTTCTCTTTCACATAATCTCTCTCTCTCCCTCGCACCGTCTCTCTCTCTTTCACCATCCCCCTCTCCCCATGCTAGGTGTGTCCTTCTCCCACTGTTCCCTAAACAACAGGACCACTGTTTCAGGCCAGGAATGGGGACTCCTTCACCCCTCCTCCTCTCTCCTCTCCCCCCTCCTCCTGTCTCCTCTCTCCTCCCCCCTCCTCTCTCCTCCCTCCTCACCCCTCCTCCTCTGTCCCCTCCCCCCTCTTCCTCTCTCCTCCCCCCTCCTCCTCTCTCCCCTCCCCCCTCCTCCTCCTCCTCTCCCCTCCCCTGTCCCCCTCCTCCTCTCTGCTCTCCCCTCCCCCCTCCTACTCTCTCCTCCCCCCTCCTCCTCTCTCCCCTCCCCTCCCCCCTCCCCCCTCCTCCTCTCTCCCCCCCCTCCTACTCTCTCCTCCCCCCTCCTCCTCTCTCCTCCTCTCTCCTCTCCCCTCCCTCCTCTCTCCTCTCCCCCCCTCCTCCTCTCTCCCCTCCCCCCCTCCTCCTCTCTCTCCTCCTCTCTCCTCCCCCCTCCTCCTCTCTCCTCCCCCCTCCTCCTCTCTCCTCCTCTCTCCTCCTCTCCCCTCCCTCCTCTCTCCTCTCCCCCTGTTTTTCCATCCTGTTGTTCTTGGCGTGTTCCCCCAAGCCCCTAGAGAAAGCACTCCTCTCGGGTCCCTCAAGAAAACATGCCGATAACCTCCTCTTCCCCCACACCCACACGAAGACAAGGATAACACAACTAGCTAAAGGTCCACAGCCCCTCCGCTGAACCCCCCAGAAAAAATGTCACCCCTGGCTAGTTGAAAAACTCTCTCACCAACAAGATTTGACCTGGTTCCTTCCTGCTGTGCCTCCAGTAGTGATTCTTGCTTCCAGCAGATGGCGCCAGATATGTGGTTCCTATACCAACACCCCAGACCAGTTAAAGACAGGGTCGGTAAGTTTTGCACACCAACAGATATATAGCCCGTCCAACCATTGCATTTGGTCCGAATGCCGTCCAATCATATCATTCTGTACGAACGCAATGATTGTGTTTATGGTTGTGTTTATTACGGTCCTGAGTAGGGATGGGTATTGAGAACCGGTTCTTGTTTAAAACCGGTTCCCAGTGAATCGATTCCTTGGAATCGTTAGCAAAATTCCTTAATGATCCTGTTAACGATTCTCTGTGCCGTTGTGCATGCGCGACGAA
>NC_090075.1:1059928-1135938 GCF_038355195.1 Osmerus mordax
TGTTATTCTGGCATCAGACTCCATCTGTCTCTCCATCCCTTCATCCCTCTATTCATTCCCCTCCGTTGGCTGATCCCCCTCTCTCATCCCTTTATCCTCCCCCTTCTCCCCCCTCCCCTTCCTCCCCCCCCTCCCCCCCCCTCCCCCTTCTCCCCCCCACCCCCCCTCTCCCCCCCTTCTCCCCCCCCTCCCCCCTCCCCTCTCTCCCCCCTCCACTTCTCCCCCTCTCCCCTCTCCCCCTCTCCCCCCCCTGCTCTCCCAGATCAGTCCTATCTCTTGTGTCTGCTGAGCTCCAGCATGTCTGACACACATGACCTCCTCCTGGTTCCAGACACACCAGACCAGGCCAGGCCAGACCGTGGCTCACACTGTCCTGGTTCCAGACACACCAGCCCAGGCCAGGCCAGACGTGGCTCCACACTGTCCCGCTCTGTGAGAGTCTCTGTTCTTGAACAAGATTTCTAGATAAAATCCTCTGGCCCTTATCCCCCCTCCTC
This sequence comes from Osmerus mordax, assembly GCF_038355195.1. NCBI lineage: Eukaryota > Metazoa > Chordata > Actinopteri > Osmeriformes > Osmeridae > Osmerus > Osmerus mordax. Next base: position 1,060,426 of record NC_090075.1, read on the forward strand.
ACTCCCCTCTCTTAACTGACTCCCTCCCCTCTCCTTACACCCCTCTCTCCCCTCCTCACTCCCCTCTCTAAACTGACTCCCCTCCCCTCTCCTTACACCCTCTCTCCCTCCCTCACTCCCCCTCTCTTAACTAACTCCCCTCCCCTCTCCTTACACCTCTCTCCCTCCTCGCCCCATCCTCTGTACCCTCCTCTCTCCGTCATCTCCTCCTTCCTCACACAGAACTGTCCCTTGGAAGGGTTTGGTATGCATATATGTGTGTGAGAGAGAAAAATAGAGAGAGAGTGTGTGTGTGTGTGTGTGAGAGAAAAAATAGAGAGAGAGAGAGAGAGAGAGAGAGAGAGACGAGAGAGAGAGAGAGAGAGAGAGAGAGAGAGAGAGAGAGAGAGAGAGAGTGTGTTGTTATTGTTGTTGTGAGCAGCAGCACCAGACAACACAGCTTCTCATAACTGATCTAATTGGCTGGATTGCTCCACATGGAACTAGTTAATTCCAGACTACTGCCTCGTTAGCCACGGTCCATTTACCCCCCCACACCTCTGCCCCCCCCACTTCTCCTCCCCTCCTCCATCTTCTCCCTCCTCCATCTTCTACTCCTTCTTCCCCCTACTCCAACTAGGTACATGTTGGTGGAAAAGTGTTGTTGCGAACACACACACACAAATCCACAGGGATCTCTTAATCATTTTCCACTTACCCCAAACACTCCTCCCTGACCCCCCTCACCCCCTGACCCCAGACCCTTCCCTGACCCAGGAAGCTGTAACAAACAGGACCTTTCTAGGCGTCTGTTCAGATGCCTGCAGTGCGACAGGACCCCCGCCCCCCCCCTCTCTCTCTCTCTAATCTCTCTCTCTCTCTCTCTCTCACACATCCAGCTCTGCCCTCGGCTCTGTTTGACAGAAAGTGTGTGTGTGTGTTTGTCACATTCCTGTCCATTACTACGCTACTGTGTTCGACATGTGTTTGTGCTTCGACATGAACTCCAGTGCCAAGAGGCAGGAATGAGGTCTTCTCTCTACACAACCCCCAGAGAGTTGGAGGAGAAAACTGCCCTTGACTGATCTCTCTCTCTCCCCCCCCCCTGTCCCCCCTCCTCCTCCCTCTCTCTCCCTCCCCCCCTCCCCCTGACCCATCCCCCCCCCTCCTCCCTCTCTCCCTCCCCCCCCCCTGACCCTGTCCCCCTGCCCCCCCCCCCCCCCTCCCTGACCCCACCTCCCCTCCCTCCAGACCAGCGTGTGGGTGATGTGCTTCCAGGCGCTGGCTAACGGCCGCTGTGCTGGGAGCTGAGCTCTCAGTACACCAAGATCCAGTGCTGCTGTGAGACGGGGCGATGCTGGGCCTCGGGGGCAGATCCCCGAGATGTGCCCCTGTGAGGGGGTCAGGTGAGTACACACACACACGCACGCACACGCACACACACACACTGGGGAGTACGCACATCCCCCCTCCTCAGCCCCTCAGTGTGGGAACAAGAGAAGATGAGGTCATCATGTAGAAGATGTGGGTGAAGATTCTGACCCCAAGCACTTCAATCAAGCCATGATGGCTCCCCTGTGGATACCCTGCAGCCTGTGAGAGAGAGAGAGAGAGAGAGAGAGAGAGAGAGGAGAGAGAGAGAGAGAGAGAGAGAGAGAGAGAGAGAGAGAGAGATCTGGATCTGATGTGATTTATGATCTGGCCTCAGCTTACACATTCATTCCTCAAAATACTGATTGTTTGATTGGAGACCATGACTTCCTTTGAGCTTAACTCACCCTGTCTCTGTGTGTGTGTGTCTGTATGTGTGTGTATGGTTACGGGTACAAACCCAACGGCCCCAACGGCAACGGTCACCACGGAAACGGAGTGGGGCTCGGAGGCAACGGTGGCAGTTTTGGAGGGAATGGAGGAGTCCTGCCCCTGCCTAACATAGGTGACGCATACACACACTCACACACACACACACACACACTCTCACACACACCCTAACCCAGACGTGTTGTGTCCAGGCACCGTTTCGCTGAACGAGACGATAGATGTGTGTAAACACTTCACCAACCTGTGTCTGAACGGGCGCTGCATCCCTACCCCAGTCAGCTACCGCTGCGAGTGCAACATGGGCTACAAGCAGGACGTCCGAGGGGAGTGCATAGGTGAGCTGCTGTCACACACACACACACATCATGTAGGACCTCTGGACCAGTCAGGACACTGCATGCACTGTACTGCCCTCTGCTGTCTGCATGATGAAGCTCCATCCACCCAGCTGCAGCTGTGTGTTAGCATGACTGTGTTAGCATGACTGTGTTAGCATGACTGTGTTAGCATGACTGTGTTAGCATGACTGTGTTTGCATGACTGTGTGTAGCATGACTGTGTGTTAGCATGACTGTGTTAGCATGACTGTGTGTTAGCATGACTGTGTGTTAGCATGACTGTGTTTGCATGACTGTGTTTGCATGACTGTGTTAGCATGACTGTGTGTTAGCATGACTGTGTTAGCATGACTGTGTGTTAGCATGACTGTGTTAGCATGACTGTGTTAGCATGACTGTGTTAGCATGACTGTGTGTTTGCATGACTGTGTGTTAGCATGACTGTGTGTTAGCATGACTGTGTTAGCATGGCTGTGTTAGCATGACTGTGTTAGCATGACTGTGTTAGCATGACTGTGTGTTAGCATGACTGTGTGTTAGCATGACTGTGTTAGCATGACTGTGTTAGCATGACTGGGTCTGAATCCCACAGAGGGAACCCTGATGAAGCTTTATTCACACTGATGTTATGGAACCATGAAGAGAGTTGTGTATATCTGTTCCCTCCTAAAACATCACTTCCCCCTCCCCCTCCCTCTGTAATAAAAACATCACACTGCTGTAATTATGACGATGGAGAAATTATCATGGTTTATATGATTGATATAGAACCACTTAATCACCTTTTTGTACTTTTATATGCTATGTTATTGAAAACCAGATGCAAAGCTGTTGATTGATTAGAATTGCCACTAAAATAAAGGCCAAATGTAGAAGACCAGATAGATAGTTTGCGTGCCAGAGAGAGAAGTACGTATGTGTGTAGGCCTCTCCCATGAAGGACTACATAGCCCAGATATTGAGAACTACAACCGCCTGATGTCAGGGGACAGATTTATGTCCTTAGACTCAGTGTCCCTGTGCAGCTGGGTGGCAGGGCCCCATGTGGGCCTTGGAAAGAGAAAGTAGAGGAAAAGTACTGGCAATGTACATTTTGTGACGATTGACCAACCGGGTGTGAAATACATGAATGCATCTGTGACCAGAGATAAAGTACCAATGACAAAAGATCTTAAAATAATGGAAAGTAGATATATAGGCAAATGTCCGGAGAAAAAGGCCAGTCAGACTCCGGGGTCTACTCACGTTTGTTGGAATCAATCCTTTGTGTTGGATTTGAATAAACACTTTGCATCTTACTTTGCTGCCTTTTCTGTGCTGTTTTAAAACTTGGATATTGGATAAAAAAACATGGATTATTGTACTTTGACACCTCTCGCTCTCTCTCTCACCTCCCTCTCTCACCTCCCTCTCTCACCTCCCTCTCTCTCTCTCACCTCCCTCTCTCACCTCCCTCTCTCACCTCCCTCTCTCACCTCCCTCTCTCACCTCCCTCTCTCACCTCCCTCTCTCCTCAGACGTGGATGAGTGCGTCAGTAACCCCTGTGTTAACGGAGACTGTGTCAACACGCCCGGGTCGTACCACTGCAAGTGTCATGAGGGCTACCAGGGCACCCCCACCAAGCAGGCCTGCATTGGTACGTTCCAGTCCAGTCCTCCCACTGGGACTCCTGATATGAAACACATCAGGACTGATGAGCACCTGGTCACACACAGCATGGCTGATTAGCTGACCTCTGACCTCTCCTCTCCTCAGATATTGATGAGTGCATAGTGAACGGTGTGATGTGTCGTAATGGACGGTGTGTGAACACTGACGGAAGCTTCCAGTGCATCTGCAATGCTGGCTTTGAGCTCACCCCAGACGGGAAGAACTGCATAGGTAAGCTGTACACACACATTCACTCTCACACACACCCACAGATGTCCACACACACAGCACACACCCTCCTGTGCCCTGCAGATCCTGAGTGTGTGTGTGCCCTGCAGATCCTGAGTGTGTGTGTGCCCTGCAGATCCTGAGTGTGTGTGTGCCCTGCAGATCCTGAGTGTGTGTGTGCCCTGCAGATCCTGAGTGTGTGTGTGCCCTGCAGATCCTGAGTGTGTGTGTGCCCTGCAGATCCTGAGTGTGTGTGTGCCCTGCAGATCACGATGAGTGCACCACCACCAACATGTGTCTGAACGGCATGTGCATCAATGAGGACGGCAGCTTCAAGTGCATCTGCAAACCCGGCTTCGCCCTGGCTCCAAACGGCCGCTACTGCACAGGTACCTCCTCCTCAGCCTAGCTCCTCCTCCTTCTCAGCCTGGCTCCTCCCCCTCAGCCTGGCTCCTCCTCCTCCTCAGTACCATAGGCAGGTTAGTCCTACAGAACCAGAGCTAAACACACCATCTCTCCCTCTCTCCCCCCCTCCCTCCCTCCAGACATAGATGAGTGCCTGACCCCAGGTATCTGTATGAACGGTCGCTGTATAAACTCGGAGGGCTCGTTCCGCTGCGAGTGTCCCCCCCGGCCTGGCCATCGACGTGGACGGCAGGGTGTGTGTGGACACACACATGCGCACCACCTGCTACGGAGCCATCAAGATGGGCACCTGCTCGCGGCCCTTCCCTGGGGCCGTCACCAAGTCAGAGTGCTGCTGTGCCTCCCCCGACCACGGCTTTGGAGAGCCCTGCCAGCCCTGCCCCGCCCGCAACTCAGGTGACCTCCGACCTCCGACCCCCCCAGACCACACTGGGGCGGACGCAGCATGGGTTAATGCTAACCCTGACCAGGAAAGTGTTACATGCCTGAAACTTACTGTGGTTACTCATACTAGTGCCCTCAATGTACAGTAAGACTCATTTGATGCTGGGATATACAGAACAGACAATAGAGGGGGGTGCATTTCACGACAGGCTTAATGCACCCCCTGCTAACCCTGACTAGGAAAGTGTCACATGACTGAAACTTTGGGTCAGGGTCTCTGCTCTAGTCATGTTTAGGTCTTCGATGTTCTAGAAAGTGAACCAGGTGGGTATCTGGGCATGGACCAGGTGTGTGTGACTAACCCCAGTGTGTGTTCCTACCAGCTGAGTTCCAGGCAGTCTGCAGCAGTGGCATCGGCATCACAGCTGACGGCAGAGGTGAGCCAATCAACCAACCAACCAAGTAACCAATCAGTCAGTCAATCTAATGGTCCTTCTACATCCCTGACAATGTGTGTGTGTGTGTGTGTGTGTGTGTGTGCAGACATCAACGAGTGTGGCCTGGACCCAGACATCTGTCAGAACGGGATCTGTGAGAACCTGAGAGGAAGCTACCGCTGCATCTGCAACATCGGCTACGACTCAGACTCCTCTGGAAAGAACTGTGTTGGTGAGATAGACAGACAGGCAGACAGACAGACAGACAGGCACAGACAGGCAGACGGCAGACAGACAGACAGACAGGCACAGACAGGCAGACAGACAGTAAGCTAACCAGTAAAAGTCAACCAGACAGTCATGTGTGTGTGTGTGTGCAGACATTAACGAGTGCCAGGTGAACCGTCTGCTGTGTGATAATGGGCTGTGCAGGAACACACCAGGAAGCTACTCCTGCTCTTGCCCCACCGGCTACATCTTCAGACCAGACTCCGAGACCTGCGAAGGTACACACCTCACACACACTCCTCATGTACTGTACACACACACACACACACCTCACACACACTCCTCATGTACTGTACACACACACACACACACCTCACACACACTCCTCATGTACTGTACACACTCACACCATACACACACACACACCTCACACACACACTCCTCATGTACTGTACACACACACACACACACACCTCACACACACTCCTCATGTACTGTACACACTCACACCATACACACACACACACCTCACACACACTCCTCATGTACTGTACACACTCACACCACACACACACACACACACACACACACCTGACACACACTCCTCATGTACTGTACACACACACACACACACCTCACACACACTCCTCATGTACTGTACACACTCACACCATACACACACACACACCTGACACACACACTCCTCATGTACTGTACACACTCACACCACACACACACACACACACACACCTGACACACACTCCTCATGTACTGTACACACACACACACACACCTCACACACACTCCTCATGTACTGTACACACTCACACCATACACACACACACACCTCACACACACACTCCTCATGTACTGTACACACTTACACCATACACACACACACACCTCACACACACACTCCTCATGTACTGTACACACACACACACTCACACCACACACACTCCTCATGTACTGTACACACACACACACCACACACACTCCTCATGTACTGTACACACACACACACTCACACCATACACACACACCTCACACACACACTCCTCATGTACTGTACACACACACACTCACACCACACACACACACACACACGTACGCTATGCAGATGACACCTAACCAACCCTTTTCACCCTGCACCCTGTGTGTGTGTGCACGTGTGTGTGTGCACATGTGTGTGTTCCAGACATCAACGAGTGTGAGTCCAGTCCTTGTGTGAACGGTGTGTGTAGGAACGTAGCCGGGTCCTTCCACTGTGAGTGTTCCCATGGCAGCAAGCTGGACTCCACCAACACCATCTGTGTGGGTAAGAGAGCCGTCCGTCCAGAACGCCTGACTCAAATATCAAACACACAATATCTGTTTCCTGCAATGTACTGTGTAATATTGAAGTTAGATAGATGGTAAATTATTGTTATTGATGTATACTGTGCCTAATAGCTGAGATGTCGCTAGCTTGCTCTCTCCCTGATAAAGACAAACCCTAACTTCTGCTCCCCCCCTCTCTACAGACAGCATGAAGGGGACATGCTGGCTGAACATCCAAGATGGCCGCTGTGAGGTGAACATCAACGGAGCCACACTGAAGTCAGAGTGCTGCTCCACCCTGGGGGCGGCCTGGGGGAGTCCCTGTGAACGCTGCGAGATCGGTACACACACACACACACACACACACACACACACACAAAAAGTACAAATAAAAAAAGATTTTGTGCTGTGATGACACAGAGCAGTGATGTCAGTGTTCCTCTCTACAGACACCGCTTGTTCCAGAGGATTCGCCCGCATGAAGGGGCTCACCTGTGAAGGTACGATAACTGTGACTAACCCTCGCCCTGACTATTAGTATTGCTAGTTATGTACCCTTAGTATAGTTAGTTAGTATATTTAAATTTTAGATTCCTATATGTTTAATGTTTGCACCTTCCTGCCAAAGCAAATTCCTTGTCTGTGCAAACTTTCATGACGAATAAAACCCATTCTGATTCTGATGACACACCGACAATTACCCTTTAACCCACTTCCTATTGTGGTGTCCTTGACCTCTGACCCCCAGACATCAACGAGTGCGAGGTGTTTCCGGGCGTGTGCACTAACGGGCGCTGTGTGAACAGCCAGGGCTCGTTCCGCTGCGAGTGTGTCGAGGGCCTCACCCTGGACGGCAGCGGGCGCACCTGCGTGGGTGAGAACACACACACACACACACACACTATAGATCTGTATGTTTCCATACGATAGTGACCCCCCCCCCCCCCCTCTCCCCAGACGTCCGCAGCGAGCAGTGCTTCATGAAGTGGGACGAGGACGAGTGTGGAGAGCCGTTGCCGGGGCGATACCGCGTGGACATGTGCTGCTGCACGGTGGGCGTGGCCTGGGGCGTGGACTGCGAGGAGTGCCCCAAACCAGACTCCCCCGAGTACAAGAGCATCTGCCCCCGAGGACCCGGGTTCGCCAACCGAGGAGACATCCTGACCGGAAGACCCTTCTACAAAGGTACAGGAACAGGAAGTGGACATCAGGACAGGAAGTGGACATTAGTCTGATGTTGTGCTGTCTTTCACAGATTTAGAGTTGTATTGTATTATGTGCTGTATTGTGTTTACTTTTGTGCATGATGAAGAGATGTACATTATGGGGTGTATTTCAGGACGTTGTGTGTGTGTGTGTGTGTCGTTAACGACGCGTGTGTGTTGCAGACGTGAACGAGTGTAAGGTGTTCCAGGGTCTGTGTTCCCACGGAAACTGCAGGAACACCATCGGAAGCTTCAAGTGTCGCTGTAGCAACGGCTTCGCTCTGACCATGGAGGAAAAGAACTGTACTGGTGAGGAGGAGGGGGGAGGAGAGGGGAGGAGATGAACTGTACTGGTGAGGAGGAGGGGGGAGGAGAGGGGGGGAGGAGAGGGGATGAACTGCTCTTGTATGTTGAGGGGGAGGATGACAGGGGAGAGACAGGGAGGAGGAGAAGATGGAGTGAGAGATCATTAATCCAATGTTTCTAGCTCTGATATTTTCATAACATACTTTATCTCCTTCCTGTGTGTGTGTGTGTGTGTGTGTGTGTATAGACATTGATGAGTGTCGTATATCTCCTGACCTGTGTGGTCATGGCACCTGTGTGAACACACCTGGGAGCTTTGAGTGCGAGTGCTTCGAAGGCTACGAGAGCGGATTCATGATGATGAAGAACTGCATGGGTGAGCCAAGCACACAATCACACACACTCTCTCACAGGTCTCTGCCTGTTCTTTGAACTTTCTCATTTTGACAGCTGACCCCTATGCACTCTTTGTCACTTGCCATCACTAATCCCTTCATCCATCACTCTCCATCCCTATCACCCCTCCTTTCCCCTCCTCCCTCCCTCCCTCCCTCCCTCCCTCCCTCCCTCCCTCCCTCCCTCCCTCCCTCCCTCCCTCCCTCCCTCCCTCCCTCCCTCCCTCCCTCCCTCCCTCCCTCCAGATATTGATGAGTGTGAGATCAACCCTCTCCTGTGTCACGGAGGCAGCTGTGTGAACACAGAGGGGAGTTATGACTGTGAGTGTCCTCCTGGACACCAGCTCAGCCCTGACGGCTCCTCCTGCGAAGGTACGTTTCCCGGGCAACGCTAACCAGCTAGCCACACACGTTACACACATGCTACACACACGCTACACACATGCTAACATGCTACACACACAAACATAACTGTTTTATGTCTTTGGCTTTTGTGTGTGTGTGTGTGTGTGTGTGTGCAGACGTGAACGAGTGCCAGCTCAGTGACACTCTGTGCAGGAACGGGGTGTGTGTTAACGTGGTGGGCACGTACCAGTGTTCCTGCGACACAGGCTACCAGCTCACCCCTGACAGGCAGGGCTGCGTAGGTGAGTACACCCTCACCCTCCTCACCCCTCCTCCCCAGCATCTCCCCCTGTCCTCACCCCTCCTCACTGACCCCTGACCCCTGCAGACATTGACGAGTGCACCATCATGAACGGGGGTTGTGACACCCACTGCACCAACTCTGAGGGCAGCTACGAGTGCAGCTGCAGCGAGGGCTACGCCCTCATGCCTGACCTGAGGACCTGTGCAGGTAACACACTATCACACACACACTCTCACACACACACACACCCTTTGGTTACAAGTTGACTCTACGCCCCCCTCCCCTGGTAGATATTGATGAGTGTGAGGACAGCCCGGACATCTGTGACGGAGGCCAGTGCACCAACATCCCTGGAGAGTACCGCTGCCTCTGCTACGACGGCTTCATGGCCTCCATGGACATGAGGACCTGCATCGGTGAGACAAGCATCTCTCTACCTCTCTCTCTACCTCTCTCTTTACCTCTACATGCCTCTCTATATCTATCTATCTACCTCTCTCTCTTTACCTCTCCACACCTCTCTCTCTACCTTTTCATAGCTCTCTCTCTACACCTCTCTCTCTCTCTGAGTATTTGACCCCCCCGTGTCACTCCAGATGTGAACGAGTGTGACCTGAACCCCAACATCTGTCTCCATGGTGACTGTGAGAACACTAAGGGCTCCTTCATCTGCCACTGTCAGCTGGGGTACTTCGTCAAGAAGGGATCCACAGGCTGTACAGGTACACACACACTCACACACTCTTACACACGCACACACACTCTCACTCTCTCCCTTACACACACACACACACACACACCTGGTTGAAGTGGTTGTTTGGGCCCTGCAGACATCGATGAGTGTGAGATTGGAGCTCATAACTGTGACATGCACGCCGCCTGTGTCAACGTGCCTGGAAGCTTCAAGTGTCGTTGCCGTGACGGCTGGCTGGGAGACGGCATCAAGTGTGTAGGTGAGTACTGGACACACACACACTAGAGTCACACTATGTACACACACTGTACATGAGACACACACACACTACTGTGTACACACACTGAACACGATAGAGGCAGATCCACAGTACAAGATAAATGTTCCCCCTCCCCTCTATCCCCTCTCTCCCTTCCCCTCCCCTCTCTCCCTTCCCCTCCCCTCCCCTCTCTCCCCTCCCCTCCCCTCTCTCCCTCCAGATCAGGACGAGTGTTCTGCAGAGGACCACAGCTGCAACCCCAACGCTGACTGTGTCAACACCCCCGGGTCGTACCGCTGCTCCTGCAAGGAGGGCTTCAACGGAGATGGATACTCGTGCTCTGGTAGAGAGGAGGGAGGGAGGGAGGGGCGAGGGAGGAGGGGAAGGAGGAGGGAAGGATGGGTAGATGAATGGATAAGCAGAGGAATAATGGATGGATGGATGCAGACCCACAGCTCATGTGTGGCCCTTTGTTGTAAACAGGATGTAGCTTCTGACCTTTCCTCCCTGACCTTTGCCCCCTGACCTGTCCCCTCCTGTGCAGACATGGATGAGTGTGCGGACAACGTGAACCTGTGTGAGAACGGCCAGTGTCTGAACGCCCCGGGGGGGTACCGCTGCGAGTGCGAGATGGGCTTCACCCCCACCGAGGACAGCAAGGCCTGCCAGGGTACAGGACGCCATCTTGGATCCTACCAACACAGCTTCTGGACGCCATCTTGGCTTCTACCAACTAGTTGTCACTCTCCAACATATCATATATGCTGTCCTGTAGAAACTGTTCTGAACTGACTGAGTCTCTCCCCTCTCCTCAGACATTGACGAGTGCAATTTCCAGAACATCTGTGTGTTCGGAACGTGCCAGAACCTTCCGGGGATGTTCCGGTGTGTGTGTGACGATGGTTACGAGCTGGACCGCAGCGGAGGGAACTGTACTGGTGAGTCCTGCTGAGCTGGGTCAGAGCAGCCCAGTACTAACCAAACCTGGCAACCCATGTGTATCTAAACCTGGCAACCCACGTGTAGCCCATCATCTAACTTTGTGTGTGTGTGTGTGTGTGTTCTAGACATCAACGAGTGTGCGGACCCTGTGAACTGCATCAACGGCTTGTGTGTGAACACCCCAGGAAGTTACCTGTGTAACTGCCCGCCTGACTTTGAGCTCAACCCCACAGGAGTGGGCTGTGTGGGTGAGTGTGCTCAGCCCAGACCAGAGCACCTGGCCTGGGCTTCACCCAGCTGGACCCACACACACAGGAAGCTGTTTCTTGTTCCTGTTTTACCACAGTGTCTCTTCTAGCTGTCAGACTAGCCTAATCATAGCCCTGAGTTCCAGAACCCTTTAGCCAACCACAGCTGTGTTCCGGAACCCTTTAGCCAATCACAGCCGTGTTCCGGAACCCTTTAGCCAATCACAGCTGTGTTCCGGAACCGTTGAGACGATCAGAGTTCTTCCAGTGCGAGGAGAATAACCATGTAACTCCTCCCCCTTCCTCCCCCAGATGTGCGCGTCGGCAACTGTTTCCTGGATACGCTGGCGCGTGGCGACGGGGGCATCTCCTGCAGTGCTGAGATCGGCGTGGGTGTGACCCGGGCCTCCTGCTGCTGCTCTCTGGGCGGAGCCTGGGGAAACCCCTGCGAACTCTGCCCCGCCGTCAACTCCAGTACGTACAGTAAAGATCATGTCATGTGATCACTGAGGATGTCATGTGATCACTAAGGATGTGGTGTGTTGTGTCTGCAGCGGAGTACAAGACCCTGTGTCCTGGAGGAGAAGGATTCAGACCCAACCCCATCACCGTCATCCTGGAGGGTAAGAATCTGCCCTAATCTCATTTCTAAAAGAGCTACTATTCTAACCAACAAAATATACAATAAAACACAAACAATTGAATTGCAATCTGATTTAATTGTTGTGTCCCAGACCATGCTTGTAATCTCATGTAATCCAGCCTGGTGTAATCTGCTGTAATCTGTGCTCTTCAGACATAGATGAGTGCCAGGAGCTGCCGGGGCTGTGCCAGGGGGGGAACTGCGTCAACACGTTCGGCAGCTTCCAGTGTGAGTGTCCAGCAGGATACTACCTCAACGAGGAGACACGCATCTGTGAGGGTAAGAGAGGTCGACGTCCCCCAGCGCTCTGCACGCATCCTCCAGCGCTCTGCACCCTGCACACATCTGCAGCACGAGAGCTTACTCTTTCTCTGTGTGTGTGTGTGTAGACATCGACGAGTGCACGGCCCACATCGGGATCTGTGGTCCAGGAACCTGCTACAACACGCTAGGGAACTACACGTGTGTGTGCCCGCCAGAGTACATGCAGGTCAACGGGGGAAACAACTGCATGGGTGAGTAGGGTCAGGGGTCACACGCTAGGGTCAGAGGTCACACGCTAGGGTCAGAGGTCACACACTGGGGTCAGGGGTCATGCAGTACGCAGCGTGTGATGGATTGGTCGTTGCAGACATGAGAAAGAGCGTGTGCTACCGGCACTTCAACGACACGTGTGAGAACGAGCTGTCCTTCAACATGACCAAGAAGATGTGCTGCTGCGCCTACAACGTGGGCAAGGCCTGGAACAAGCCCTGTGAGGCCTGCCCCACGCCGGCCACCTGTGAGTACACACACACACACACACACCTGTGAGTACACACACACACACACACACACCTGTGAGTACACACACACACACCTGCCACCTGTGAGTACACACACACACCTGCCACCTGTGAGTACACACACACACACGCACACACACACCTGCCACCTGTGAGTACACGCACACACACACACACCTGCCACCTGTGAGTACACACACACACCTGCCACCTGTGAGTACACGCACACACACTGCTCCACGCCTGCCACCTGTGAGCAGACACACACACACACACATACAGATGCTCATGTCATCTCTCTCCCTCCAGCTGAGTACCAGTTGCTGTGTGGGAACCAGGCTCCCGGCTTCATCATAGACATCCACACGGGCAAGCCCATCGGTAAGGTCACAGGTCAAAGTTCACCACATTCGCATGGCTGGTACAGCAGGATGTTGATGAAATTGTGTTTTCGCTAGAGCCCGCCCAATAAAAGGATTTTTAAGGCCGATACCGATACAAATATTTGGTGATTTAAAAATCTGATATTCCGATATATTAGCCGATATAATTTTTTTAAGAAGCATAACAAACTGATTTCCCTAACATTTAGTTATTTCTAGTTTACATTCATTTTTAGCAGACGCTCTTATCCAGAGCGACTTATAGTAAGTACAGGGACACCCCGAGGCATTTAGGGTGAAGTTCCTTGCCCAAGGACACAATGTAATTTAGCACGGCCAGGAATCGAACCGGCAACCTGTTGATTAATAGGCCAATTCCCTAACCGCTCAGCCATCTGACTCCTGTTATTATTTATTCTAGTCATCACTAAAATAATATGATAACAGTTTAAAAATAAACTTGTTTGTTTCATTGTCACAACAGAACAGAGGAACATCAAAATATAATAAAGTTCTGATAAATAAAATGTATAAAAATACAAACTTAAGATATGAAAGTCCTTTGACCAAAACCACAATAACCACCCCCCCAAAAAAAAGATTTGCGGCCATTAAAATGCCGATACCGATAGTTTGGAAAATGCCTAATATCGGCCCGCCGATATATCGGTCAGGCTTTAGTTTGCGCTGTGCTGAGATGTTGTTATCCCTGGTAAAACACTGTTAGAACCAGGCTCTTCTGATCCTGAACTGTCTACATGCAGTTTTTGTACATGGCTTTGGAGGACAGCTTCTGCTAAATGAATAAAATGTATAAGATGTTGATTGTTCTCACACACACAGTTAACAGTGCTTATGGTGTGATTGTTTCTGCAGATATTGACGAGTGCAGGGAGATCCCGGGGATCTGCGCTAACGGAGTGTGTATCAACCAGATCGGGAGCTTCCGCTGCGAGTGTCCTATGGGCTTCAGCTACAACAACATCCTGCTCATCTGTGAAGGTAGGTCACACACACACTCACTCTCTCACACACACATTGACACACACACCGTAAACACAGCCATGACCCCCTCTGACAGTTCTGAGGCTACTGACTAACCCTCCACCTCCCTCCTCCATCACCCCCACCCCATCTGCCCTCTCCTCCCCTCCTCCCCTCCTCCTCCCCTCCTCCTCCTCCTCCTCTCCCTCCTACTTCTCCCCCCCTCCTCCTCCAGATATTGATGAGTGTAACAGTGGAGACAACCTGTGCCAGAGAGACGCCAGCTGTATCAACATCCCAGGCAGCTACCGCTGCGAGTGTTCCCCCGGCTTCAAGCTGTCCCCCAGCGGGGCGTGTGTGGGTGAGTCCGGCCTGGTCCACAGGCCTGCCGGGACAGACCATCTCTCAGCAGGAGGGGGGGGCGGGACTAGGAGCAGACTGAGTTGCTGTTTGTTTTAGGTGATGTTACATAAGTGTGTGTGTGATCTGTTAATTGTTAATATTTCTCTTTTGTGTGTGTGTGTGTGTGTGTGTGTGTGTGTGCATAGACCGTAACGAGTGCCAGGAGACTCCTAACGTGTGCAGTCATGGGGAGTGCATCGACACCCAGGGCAGCTACCGCTGTCTCTGTCACAACGGCTTCAAGGCCACAGTCAGCCAGACCATGTGCATGGGTAGGAGCTGACACCATCACAGTCATTCAGTTCCAGTAGCTGATCCTATACAGCTGTCATCAGTCTGATATCGTTATCCAGTGAATTAATTTCTCCCGTTTGCTTGTTGTGTGTGTGTGTGTCAGACATCGATGAGTGTGACCGTCAGCCCTGTGGTAACGGCACGTGTAAGAACACGGTGGGCTCCTACAACTGCCTCTGCCTCCCCGGGTTCGAGCTCACGCACAACAACGACTGCATGGGTAGGTACAGGGGGGAGGGAGGAGGGGTGGGGGAGGGGCGGAGAGGGAAGGGGGCGGTGGTGATGGTGAAGATGTTGTGTTTCCTGTTGATGGATGTTGATGCTGGGGGCGTAGGGGTGTAGGATAGCAGACAGGCCTTCCTACTTCATAAGTAAACTTGTTTTTTTGTTGTTATTATTATGATGATGTTATTGTTGTCCTGGTCCTGACCCCCCCCCCCCCCCCCCCCCCACGTGTGTGCAGACATAGACGAGTGCAACTACCTGGGCGGCCAGGTGCAGGTGTGCAGGAACGGCCAGTGTATCAACAGCCTGGGCTCCTTCCAGTGTCTCTGCCAGGAGGGATACGAGCTCTCTCCAGACGGCAAGAACTGTGTCGGTGAGTCACACTGCCCCGCCTCTGACTGACTGTGTGTGTGTGTGTGTGTGTGCAGCTGTGTAACTCTGTGTGATGTTCCTCAGATATTAACGAGTGTGTGAGCCTGCCTGGCACCTGCTTCCCTGGAACGTGCCAGAACCTGGACGGATCCTTCCGGTGCATCTGCCCTCCTGGCTTTGAGGTGGACAACGACCAGTGCTTAGGTACACACACACACACACACTCTCCACTCTCCCCCCTCCCCCTCCTCGGATATGAAAGAGTGTGTGAGAGCACCCCAACACACCCGCCCTCTCTCTCCTCAGATATTAACGAGTGTGAGGCGGAGCCTAACACCTGTCAGTTTGGTACCTGCACCAACACCCCTGGTAGCTTCCAGTGCAGGTGTCAGCCTGGCTTCGTGCTGTCAGACAACGGGCGACGCTGCTTCGGTGAGACACATTCAACAGTATAACAAAATAAACAGGATACTATAACAGTGCGTTTCATGTCACAGTAACCGCATAGTAACAGTTACATGTCCTAGTCAGAGTCACATGTCATGTAGATGTGTGAGCTACTTCTCCAAGGCGGGATGTGATGCATGTTGCTGTGGTCAGACACCAGGGAGAGGGGATGTGATGCATGTTGCTGTGGTCAGACACCAGGGAGAGGGGATGTGATGCGTGTTGCTGTGGTCAGACACCAGAGAGAGGGGATGTGATGCGTGTTACTGTGGTCAGACACCAGGGAGAGGGGATGTGATGCGTGTTGCTGTGGTCAGACACCAGAGAGAGGGGATGTGATGCGTGTTACTGTGGTCAGACACCAGGGAGTGGGGATGTGATGCGTGTTACTGTGGTCAGACACCAGGGAGAGGGGATGTGATGCGTGTTACTGTGGTCAGACACCAGGGAGAGGGGATGTGATGCGTGTTACTGTGGTCAGACACCAGGGAGAGCTTCTGCTTCACGCGCTTCGAGGCGGGGAAGTGTTCGGTGCCCAAGGCCTACAACACCACCAAGGCCAAGTGCTGCTGCAGCAAGATGCCCGGAGAGGGCTGGGGAGACCCGTGTGAGCTCTGCCCCAACGAGAGAGAGGGTGAGGAGCGCTCACACACACACACACACACACACACACACACACGTGTTCATGTAATCACCCCCCCTCCTGACGTGTTGTCTTCTCTGGGAGAGCAGCAGCCTTCGACAGCCTGTGTCCCTATGGCCATGGAGCTCTTCCTGGACTGGGAGACACTCGCGAGGGTGAGACACCACTATACTCTACTGTTACTCTACTCTATTATACTCTGTTCTACTCTACTCTGCACAATCCAGAGCATACCACTACTGTTCTCTACTGTTTTGTAATCTCCCTCCCCTCCCTCCCTCCCAGACATGAACGAGTGTCTGGATAACCCAGGTATCTGTCAGAACGGCTTGTGTATCAACACGGACGGCTCGTTCCGCTGCGAGTGTCCCTTCGGATACGACCTGGACTTCACTGGGGTCAACTGTGTCGGTGAGTGACCCCTGACCTGGCTCACCTGGGTTTCACCTGGGCTCAGGATGTTGGTGTGTGTTCAAAGGAATGGTATAACTGGACCTTTTCTCTCTCCCTCCCTCCCTCTCTCCCCCTCCAGATATTGACGAGTGTAACATAGGGAACCCTTGTGGGAATGGGACCTGCACCAATGTAGTGGGAGGGTTCGAGTGCTCCTGCCAAGAGGGCTTTGAACCCGGACCCATGATGACCTGTGAAGGTCCGTACACACACAGACCTACACACACACACACACACACACACCATTAACTTTGACCTCTTAATGGAATAACTTAAGTTGAAGTAATGGAATTAAGTTAAAGAGTCTCACTTTACATCCTGCATGTGTATTTACATAACATGTTGTGTTTTCCCCTCTCTCTCTCTCCATCGGGCCCCCTCCCCCCCCCCCCCCTCCCCTCCCCCCCCCCCCCCTCCCCCAGATATAAATGAGTGTTCCCTGAACCCCCTGCTGTGTGCGTTCCGCTGTGTCAACACCTTCGGGGCGTACGAGTGCATGTGCCCATCTGGATACGTGCTGCGAGACGACCAGCGCATGTGTCGAGGTGAGGGGGGCTCTGTCCAAAGAGAGGGATGTCTTTTTCATTTGATCTATTTTATTTATTAACCATCACTTTCACCCTCCCCCCCCTCCCTCCCCCCTCCCCCCCTCCCTCCCCCCCAGACCAGGATGAATGCTCCGAGGGCCTGGATGATTGTGAGTCGAAGGGGATGAGCTGTAAGAACCTGATAGGCACCTTCATGTGTATCTGCCCCCCGGGCATGCAGCGAAGACCGGATGGAGAGGGGTGCATGGGTGAGACACACACACACACACACACACACACACACACACACACACACACACACACACACACACACACACACACACACACACACACACACACACACACACACACACACACACACACACACACGGTTCTAGCTGAGGTAAAATTTGTCATCTTCATGTTTTGTGTTCATGTCATAACCTCATCTTTATAATAACTTCTTCATGATGACCCTGTCCAGACCTGAACGAGTGTCGGGCCAAGCCGGGGATCTGTAAGAACGGACGGTGTGTGAACCTGGTGGGCAGCTACCGCTGTGCGTGCAACGAGGGCTTCGAAGCCAGTTCCACTGGGACCGACTGCATCGGTGAGTACACAGCCAAGACACACGTGTAGCATACACACCTCTATCATACACATACACCTGTATCATACACACACACACGTGTAGCATACACACCTCTATCATACACACACACCTGTATCATACACACACACACGTGTAGCATACACACCTCTATCATACACACACACCTGTATCATACACACACACGTGTAGCATACACACCTCTATCATACACACACACCTGTATCATACACACACACACGTGTAGCATACACACCTCTATCATACACACACACACCTGTATCATACACACACACACGTGTAGCATACACACCTCTATCATACACACACACCTGTATCATACACACACACACACGTAGCATACACACCTCTATCATACACACACACCTGTATCATACACACACACGTGTAGCATACACACCTCTATCATACACACACACCTGTATCATACACACACACGTGTAGCATACACACCTCTATCATACACACACACCTGTATCATACACACACACGTGTAGCATACACACCTCTATCATACACACACACCTGTATCATACACACACACGTGTAGCATACACACCTCTATCATACACACACACCTGTATCATACACACACACACACGTAGCATACACACCTCTATCATACACACACACCTACCACACACACACACACACACAGTACACACACGTAGCTTACACAGTCATGAATACCAGAAGTGTTTAATTCCTGGTTTCTACATACAGT
This sequence comes from Osmerus mordax, assembly GCF_038355195.1. Lineage (NCBI taxonomy): Eukaryota > Metazoa > Chordata > Actinopteri > Osmeriformes > Osmeridae > Osmerus > Osmerus mordax. The sequence goes on from NC_090075.1 coordinate 1,079,449, forward strand.
GTGCGTGACTTTCAGATGAAAACACTTGTACAGACCCAGCCATGTTAAAGTGCGTGTCCTACAGACCCAGCCATGTTAAAGTGCGCGTCCTACAGACCCAGCCATGTTAAAGTGCGTGTCCTACAGACCCAGCCATGTTAAAGTGTGTGTCCTGTCCTGCAGATAACCGGCAGGGCTTCTGCTTCACCGAGGTCCTGCAGACCATGTGCCAGCAATCGTCCACCAACCGGCGGAGCGTCACCAAGTCTGAGTGCTGCTGTAACGCCGGGCGAGGCTGGGGCCCGCAGTGTGAGCTTTGCCCCTTACCAGGGACCGTGCTGTACAAGAGGATGTGCCCCCTGGGGCCCGGGTACACCACGGACGGCAGAGGTGAGGACTGTGTGTGTGTGTGTGTAGTGTACTGTACTGTACTGTGTGTATTACTGTTCTAACTCCCCCCCCCCCCCCTTCCCCCCCAGACATAAACGAGTGTCAGGTGATGCCAGACCTGTGTAAGAACGGACAGTGCATCAACACCATCGGCTCCTTCCGTTGTCACTGCAACACTGGATACTCCACAGACTACACCGGCACTGCCTGCATCGGTACCAGCCTGTCTGTCTCTCTGCCTGTCTGTCTCTCTGCCTGTCTGTCTCTCTGCCTGTCTGTCTCTCTGCCTGTCTTGTTCTGTCTCTACCTGATGAACTGATCAGATATGTAGGATATTCTAATCTTTACTTCCTGTTTCCTGTCAGACATGGACGAGTGCTCGCAGTCCCCCAAGCCATGTAACTTCCTGTGTAAGAACACGGAGGGCAGCTATCTGTGTTCGTGTCCGCGAGGTTACACCCTGCAGCCTGACGGCAAGACCTGCAAAGGTGAGCAACCTCGCAGGAAACCAACCAATCAGAGAATCCAGCAGATACACACACACACACCCCATAGAACGGCACCTAAACCCTCACCTGTCCATCCATTCCCCACGTTTTCATAAACCATCTACTCATTGATTCACTCCTGTGTTCAATCATTCCCTCATGTATTCATCCCTCCCTCATGTATTCATCCCTCCCTCATGTATTCATCCCTCCCTCATGTATTCATCCCTCCCTCCCACAGATCTGGATGAGTGCTCCTCCAAGCAGCATAACTGCCAGTTCCTGTGTGTCAACACCATTGGAGGCTTCACCTGCAAGTGTCCTCCAGGGTTTACCCAACACCAGACTGCCTGCATCGGTGGGTAACACGCCTCACACCACGGTCACCACGGTCACCAACCGTGAAATCAAACATGGTGTCGAGATGTTATAATTACAAACTGTGTGAAACATTATTACAGTGACTTATGTGTCGTATAGAGTAAGACCACTTGTCTGATATAGTGAGCGAGATCTATAACCGCGTGTGTGTGTGTGTGTAGACAACAACGAGTGTGCAGGGCAGAGCAGTGTGTGTGGCTCTCGTGCCTCCTGTCTCAACACACCTGGGAGCTTCAACTGCGAGTGTTCTAAAGGCTTCTCCCTGGACACCACCGGGCTGGAGTGTGAGGGTGAGGACAATGCACACACACACACACATTCATACACCTTTACACAGCTGAATAGTAAGGCTAAATGCTGGTTAAAATGTGTTTCTGTGAATGTGGATGAATAGCAGTAGCAAACCGTTGGGCCTCTGACACCAATTACTAAAACACGATACAGCGCGCAGACAGCATTAGGCCTAGCCTAGGCTACATGAAATTGTGTTGGTCATTAAGCACTATTTGAGACAGCCCTTGCGGCACAATTTACGGTACTTGCATAATGACGTTGCGTTGGTACATTTAGCCTACAGATTGACCGGTCATTCTGCACAACACTATAACATAGAGGCTAGGCTAGGGCTACAACAGTGGCACGGCTGCCGGGAATAAAATCAGTTGGCACGGCAGCCGAAAGGTTTTTAAATAACATAGCTTACCTTTGATGAGCTTTGGTTTTCTGCACAAAATTAAGTTCTGGTGTAGGTCTTCCTTTGCCGAATAACTCCAACTTCTCATTAAAAGTTAACCTTGAAAACGGCGCATATAACAAATGTGAAACAATGTCCTCCTCACTAGCGGGAACGTTACTCGCGGCTTCCATTGTGAAGTGAACGAACAAGCTAGCTCTAACGGTACGTTACCTAGTTTATTAGCTTGTGATCGCGTTCCCCACAGCAGGCTGAACTTGTCATAAAGTTAGCGATTACCAAACCCACCCATTTAGCGGGAAGACATGATTGGTCAATTTTACTGTCAATGAAAATTAGCTGGACCACCAATCACAGAGCTGCATAGCATTTTCCTCCCAACAACGAAGGCAGCAAAATTCTGATAGTGACAAAAGGAATTTTTTCATTTAACTCTTCACATTCCAACACAAACTGAATAGGCAGGATTGAAGGGTTTATTTCAGAAACATTATCTTTAAATTGTCAAATTATGAATTGATAAAATAAAATGAGAACAGATTAGTTTTAAAATATATATTTTTTGAAAATATTAGTTCCCCTCTTATGTATAGTAAGGCTAAATGGTGTTCCTGTGAATGTGGATTACTCAAATCAATCAATCAAGCTTTTTTATTCAGGACACACGGTCCAAAACACAAACAATAAAACAGACAAATACAAGAAAAATTGACAAAGACATAATCCACAATATCACCTACGAACACGGGTTCAAACGCCAGTGGTCCCACATACTAGAGAAGAACCTTTCTGAACTTAGTGCCGGGGTTGTCCTTGTTGAAATGATAGTGTTTGCAGAATCTGATAACCTACGCATACATCTGTACATGACATTGCACAGCAGGTCAGCATGCCTATACTGACAAACATTTGGCTTGAACTGCTCCATCGTGGCACCAGTAGCCTCCTCCCATCATGGTACTCTAACGTGCGTTTCCTGTCTAGATGTGGATGAGTGTGGCTCTAACCACCGCTGCCAGCACGGCTGTCAGAACATGCTGGGAGGGTTCCGCTGTGGCTGCCCCCAGGGATACGTGCAGCACTACCAGTGGAACCAGTGTGTGGGTGAGTACAGCCTACAACCCTGACACAACCCTGACCACCACCCTGACCACAACCACCACCATAACCTTGACCACAACCACAACCCTGACCACGACCATCACCATAACCTTGACCACAACCCAAACCTGGACCACAACAATAACTCTGACCTGGGCCATAACCCTGACTCCCTTCTCTCTCCCTCAGATGAGAACGAGTGTTCTGGTGGGAGTATGTGTGGCTCTGCGTCGTGCTACAACACGCTGGGCAGCTTCAAGTGTGTGTGTCCGTCCGGCTTCGACTTCGAGCAGGGCGCGGGCGGTTGCCAGGACGTCAACGAGTGTTCCCAAGGCAACAACCCCTGCAGCTTCGGGTGCTCCAACACTGACGGGGGATACCTGTGTGGATGTCCCGGGGGCTACTACCGGGCAGGGCAGGGGTGAGGCACACACACACACACACACTCTCTCTCTCACGGACACATGTATCAGGACACATCATTTACGTCTGTGTGTGTGTGTGTGTGTGTGTGCAGACACTGTATAACAGGAGCCGGCTTCCAGGGCCAGTTTGGGGGTGAGGGTGAGGGTGATGGTGAGGACAGCCTGTCTCCTGAGGCGTGCTACGAGTGCAAGATCAATGGAGACGCCAGCAAGAACGCACGCCACCGGCGCCATGCCGGAGAGAACGAGCTCAACCAGGTACAGCTCTCTCTCTCCCTCGATCCATCTCTCTCCCTCCATCTCTCTTCCTTTCAACTCTCATAATCACCCTCCCACCTCCACAGTGTCCTCACCTCCTCTCCTTCCCCCCCTCTCTCCCTCCCTCCCCCTCTCCCCCTCCCTCCCTCCCTCCCTCTCTCTCTCCCCCCTCTCCCCCTCTCTCCCTCCAGGACGTGAGCATGGCCAGCGTGGACATCCAGTCCTCCATCCCCATGAACCTGAGCGTGTCGTCCCTCCTGCACCAGCAGCCCCTCCTGGAGCTCCTCCCGGCCCTGCAGCCGCTGGAGCGCCACATCCGCTACGTCATCACCCGCGGCAACCAGGCCGAGCACTTCCGGCTGACGGAGCGGCGAGATGGGACCAGCGTCCTGCGTCTGGGCCGGAAGGTTCCAGAGGCTGGCTCGTACCGCCTGGAGATCGCCAGCGTGCCGCTGTTCGGCCCGCGCCGCCTGAGGGAGATGGAGGCAGAGCACGATGAGGATTACCTGCTGGGGGAGATCGGAGATGCCCTCCGCATCAAGCTCGACATCCACCTGCACTGAGTTGCCCCTCACCTGATCCCTCTCTCCCCCACCCACGATCCCCCTCCTCCTCCACCCATGCCCCCCCCACACACAGTAACCTGGGTGGGGGCTAAGACTGAAACCCCCCCCCAGATCCAAATCTTCTAAGTTGTTGACCTTGTTGTTTTGTTTATGGTTTTTGTATTTCTCACCCCAACTACATCCACCCCAACCCTCCCTACACACACACCTCTCTCCCAATGTAGTAACCCTATGTAGTATTGGTAACCTTGGCAACACTGGGTAGTCCAAAGCCCCCATCTCCTCCGGCCAATCACATGTTGTTGGGAGAAAAAGTCAAACGTTTGTGTTTTCCCCACCAAGCTCAGTATACAGTTTTTTTTTTTTTTTTTTTTTACAAGTCATTTAACGTATTTGTACTGTTTGAAAATGTTCACACGAAGGACTGCAACATTTACACAAAGTTTCAGGTTTAGCATTTTAAGACAAATCTAGGGAAGCGTTCCAACCCGTCATCGTTAAGCAGTGACAGGCAGGGATTCCCTGGTGTGTGTGTGTGTGAGCGCTGTCATCCATTACCTCATGGGTTTGCAGATCTGCAGCTGTGTTGTAGTACTTCTTGCTAACAGTAGAGGGCGCCAGCGCCCCTCAGAGCACCCCAGCCGCCTTCCTAAACCACAGGAAATAGAGGAGGTAGAAGTCCCTAACGACTGATCCAGGACCTGATCTCATGCACCTGCAGTGAGGGTGGTAATTTAGGGGGTGGTTGGGATGGGTATAGCTTAGCGGTTACAGCATTTGACTGCAGATAAGGAGATCACAGGTTCAGATCCCCCTGTACGTCGCTTTGGGTAAAATCTGCCAAAGGAATGAATGTAATGATTAGGCTGTGAGGATTCCGACAGCAGCTTAGTGGTTAAGATCAAACATTCTCTCCTTTATAAGGGACATTTTAGTGCTGGTGCTACAGTTCAATCAGGCACTAAAACTGCTCTTCGAACTAAAACCAGGGACTCTGATACACAGCGAACCCTGTTCTGTGGTTCAACCCCAGTTAGACCGCTTATCTGGCATGTTTCATATCACTGCTGTTAGCTGGTGCGCTGACGTGGGGTTCGAATCTTATGACTCCTGGGTTAACCAACACCCACCCAGGAGAGCGCAGCTGGAGTAAATATCTAATACACTAACATGGTACACTTAAGTCTGGTCAGTTATTGAAGGTTGGGATATTTAACACATTTATACACACACACACACAGGGGTGAACAGCAGACCTCACTACAGACAGGTAATCCTTCAGGTCAACTGTCAATGTTTTTTTCTCAAAGAGAAAAAAAAGGTGCTAGTTAATTCCATCTCTTTCGCTGTACAAAGGAAATGCAGTCTTGAATCTCGATTGCAAAAGTGACGTTTAGTTTTTTTTCTCGTTTGGTGTTTGTCTATTGTAATGTCTCAATGCTGAAAACCAATATTATCAAACTCGCTTCTTGAAAATTAAATTGTATATTTTTAAGTGAAATGTAGATTGTTTTTCTGATGTACGTTCTGATGAACACCAGGCTGCCAAACCAAATAACTTTGTTGTAAGCTCCCAAAAGGCCTTGCGTGTTCAAACGAGTTGGTTCGGTGAAGCTGGTTAACGCGGTGTTTATGAACCGGTCGTGACGTGCGTGGTTGCCTAAGAGACTGCTAACAGAACAGCCTAGCTAGCATCCTACAGCATATTTTTGCGGATCTGTCCACACAGTTTTACAAATTGGTGCTCCAAATTATTGTTTTACATTACTGATAAGCTAATGTGCCGAAGTTGTGAAACATCTGTTAACTGATTGGTTAGGCTATAGAAGTATTTTCTTCAACTTTTACCCAGGTAAAACCCGTACGCTGTTATTAAGAAAATGTACCGAGTCAAACGCAGTCGTATATTAAGGACTGTATTGAAAAATTAAGCTACGCACAGTCCGTAAAAATGCGCAGTAGTGTGAACCAGGCCGGCGCAAAGCGATGGAGTGAACCGGCCTTTATAACCACTGTCTACCTGTCTCAATCACGGTCCGTCCAGAGCACACAATACTAGTTAACGGTTTCAAGGGTGAGGTAGTTACGACTCGAGGGAATTACTGGTCAGGGTGATATTCATTGGTGCTGTGCCCTCACCTCTATCAGAGGAGCTGGTGTTCTTTCTATGGGATGTGTTTCTATGTTGTCAGCCTCTGTACAGTGTTGGGAGGTTGACATGGTAACCAGAATACGGATCAACGCAAACACGCGCCCATCTCATTATAGTATCCATGGTGCTGTGGTCAGCTCTGGCTCTGAGTATCCATGGTTACAGCACTGTCACTAGGCCTTCTCCTATATTTATATCATAATCATTTTGTCTAACATGGGAGTTTTGTATACTTCGTATCTTTGTTTTGACTGTTTTTTATTTGCCACTATGTTAAAAAGAGAATGTTGTGTGTGTATACTGTATCTTAGCTTCAGTGTCGAACCTGAAACATTTGAACGTTTTTAGAAAGCATGTGCAGTCTACGCGACCGTTCCGAAATGAACGGAGTGTGACGTCGCAGCGAAACCACCTATCGGTTGCCACGACAATCGTTGTAAACCCACAATGTCCGCCAGATCCATCGCGAATCACTAGCAATCTAATCTGCGAGGATGTCCGCTGTTTAAACGCCTTCAGTGTGTTAGTTCACATTAACCCCTGTGGCGCTTGTATCAATCAGGGTGACCACAATCACAATCCCTGCAAATTAACTGGTCATCTTGTGACTTTTTTTCTCCTTCAGAAAGCATAAATGTCAATAAAAAGTGTTGTGGGTTATATTTTTACCTGGCTGTGTTTGTGTTTAATGACCCCAGTCCTGTGATCTCCAGGGTTCATTACAGCCTCACTGAGGTGATGAAAGGCCAGTAATCTGGGGGATGTTTTATCGATCATCTCTCCAGGATGAAGAATGTCCCCAATCTAACACTTGCCCTCACTCAGGAAATTAGAAACACTAATTAGGGAGAGAGAGAGAGAGAGAGGGGAAAAAAACATTTTATTTCACAGAAACAACCCAACTCGGCAAAAACAAAGCAGTTAGGAAAAATATCTACTTACAAATCTTGAAAACACAAAACATCTCTGCTCTTTCGGCCAGCCCTTCTACAAGCCCAGGCTAGTTTTAACACCACAGAACAAAGATAATAATTGAAGCCTCAAACCAGAGTGAAGGCATACGTTAGCAAAAGGAGACTCCAAACTCGAGTCGGAATAGAAAAATAAAGCATTTCTGGTTTGTACTAAAAGGTTTGCAGTTGGTACACCTCACCTAGGCTGTCAGGCTGACAAGAGATATCAGAAAAATCACGACACAGACACCATGTAGGAAGGTGGAATACAATGCAGAGATGGCTTTAGAGTTACACAGACATCTAACATACACAAATACACATAGCTAGAATTCTAAACTCTAGAGCTATAACCACAAGTTGGGTTCTTTAAAGGGCCAGCTGCTTGTGTAAACCAAATAGTATCATCTCTTGTTTGGAGATAGAAATATGACAGCAAGTGTTTGATCTAGACAGGTCACCGTAGAGGTGAGTGGGACCATTTGGGAGGGTACAACATTACAGAAGCTGTCAGCAGAAGAGAAGGTGTTCAACAACCCCAGTAGCTGGGCTGTGGGATGGGACACGACTGACTCCCCATCTCCAATCCTCCTCCTCCTCTCCTCACCCCTGATCCTCCTCCTCTCCTCACCCCTGACCCTCCTCCTCTCCTCACCCCTGATCCTCCTCCTCTCCTCACCCCTGATCCTCCTCCTCTCCTCACCCCTGATCCTCCACACTCCTCACCCCTCCCCCGTCTCCCTCCTACACCAGCGCGTAGTCGAACTGGCCCCTCTCCAGCCCCTCCTTGTGGGTGCTCCAGGAGGAGGAGGGCATACGGCTGTAGGGGTCCAGCAGGATCCTGAAGCACCTCACAAGCAGGAAGACCAGGAACAGCATGAGGAGCCCCACGAAGGCCAGTGCCGTGTGCTGCTCCGCGTCCCCCCCCAGGGAGGGGGCCCCCCGGGGCCCGGGCAGGGAGGTTCCCGGGGAGAGCAGCTCGTACTCCAGGGTGGGGGCATCGCTCATCCTCCACGGGGGCCAACGGCAGGACCTGCACGCTGATTGGATAGGGACTTGTATGCTGATAGGATGGCTGAGTGACAGGATGTTAGAATCACACACACTGATTGGACAGTTGGCTGGGGGAACCTGTACACCGATTGGACGGCTGACGGTCTGGGGGGAGACAGGGCAGGAGGGCGGCAGGAATACTTGGTAACAGACAGAACAGCAGAAAGTGGATCTATCTAGGTCAGTTTCTGAATAACAGGTCCAGATTGTCCAGTTCTGATGACTTATGACAAAGTGTTAGACCAACACACACACTCCAACACACACACACACACTCCAACACACACACACTCCTGAGACTCTGTTCACACCCTAGTCCTCCGTGATCTCCCTGCAGGCGTTGGTCACTGGGTGAGTGTGTCTATCCCAGTCGCACCACGTCACACACACACACACAAACACAGATCAGCGTGCAGTGTCCAGATTGGACATGACACCAGCACCAGCCAGGGCTTGTGGACACAGGCCGGCTCTGGTGACCACAGCAGGCGTGTCAGCGGGGGGCGGAGTGGTGCAGATGGGACTTCGTTACCCAGGAGTCTGTGTGTCTTATGCTAATGAGCCAGGCCACAGGAGAGAGCAGGGCTATTTAAAGGACCTGACGAGACCAGGGAGAGTGTGTGTGGCACCGTGGACAGTAAATCAGAGTGAACGGCCAGTCCGATCAGAATACCAGTGGATTAATAGTGTTGACTGTGGAAAAGACAGGGCCGGCTGCTAAATAAGCCGTTTTCCTGGAGCGTCTCGCCCGCCCGCCTGTCTGGTAGGGGAGTCAGGTGGCTGAGCGGTTAGGAAATCGGGCTCGTAATCTGAAGGTTGCCAGTTCAATTCCCGGCTGTGCAAAAATGACGTTGTGTCCTTGGGCAAGGCACTTCACCCTACTTGACTCGGGGGAATGTCCCTGTACTTACTGTAAGTCGCTCTGGATAAGAGCGTCTGCTAAATGTAAATGTCAAATGTCAAATGGTAGGGGACAGCAGAACAGTGTGTTGCTCTTCTTCTCTTGCCCTCTGGTCTTCTCCCTGAAAGCAAATGAGAGATGAAACTAAGTCAGAAACTTCACATCGAACATCTCTCAGCCTGCTACTGGACAGGAACCTTACTGGACACCACACGAGAGACAGAGAGAGAAAATGAGAGAGAGCCTGGAACTAGTGTTGGAGTCAAAGTCTCCATCTATGAGAAAAAATGTGAACTTGAGGGGTCCTGTTTCATTAGTTTGACCCACAACATCCCCCCTCCCCCATTACCCAACACACACAATAACTAACAATGACATCCTGCCATTTCCTGGCTGCATCTAGGCTATCTGACACTTCCTGATTAGGCTCATTTAGCAGAGTCGTTAGCGAGGTATTATAGCAACATTAGCGCTAATGAACACAAGCCTATAAACACCGATACTCCACGAGGCACACTCCATCCGTTAGGGAGGCCTTTCAGATGCCTGCTCCCTCGCTCTGGGAAAGAATAAGTCATGGAGGAATTAAATAACTCCTCATGAATAATGGAACACTTCTCAGTGTGAGCGGACACAGTCCCAGAGAAATGAAACGAGCGGCGAGATCACATCCTGACTACTGACCTGATGACCAGGAGGAGGGGGGAGAGCTGGGAGGAGGGGGGGGGGAGAAGGAGAAGGAGGGATGGATAGTGCAGGCCTGATGACCAGGAGGAGGGGGGAGAGCTGGGAGGAGGAGGAATGAGGAGGAAGGATGGATAGTGCAGGCCTGATGACCAGGAGGAGGGGGAAGAGCTGGGAGGAGGAGGAAGGAGAAGGAGGGATGGATAGTACAGGCCTGATGACCAGGAAGAGGAGCGGAGAGAAAGGAGAGGAGGATAGATGGGAAGTGGAAGATGAAGAGAGTAGAGTTGAGAAGAATTGGGGAGAGGAGAGAAGGATGGAGAGAACGAGGGGAGGATGGAGAGAGGAGGATGGAGAGAGGAGGATGGAGAGAGGAGGATGGAGAGAACGAGGGGAGGATGGAGAGAGGAGGATGGAGAGAGGAGGATGGAGAGAGGAGGATGGAGAGAGGAGGATGGAGAGAGGAGGATGGAGAGAGGAGGATGGAGAGAGAAGGATGGAGAGAACGAGGGGAGGATGGAGAGAGGAGGATGGAGAGGGGAGGATAGAGAGAGGAAGATGGAGAGAGGAGGATGGAGAGAGGAGGATGGAGAGAGGAGGATGGAGAGAGGAGGATGGAGAGAGGAGGATGGAGAGAGGAGGATGGAGAGAGGAGGATGGAGAGGACATGAGGATGGAGAGAGGAGGATGGAGAGAGGAGGATGGAGAGAGGAGGATGGAGAGAGGAGGATGGAGAGAGGAGGATGGAGAGAACGAGGGGAGATGGAGAGAGGAGGATGGAGAGAGGAGGATGGAGAGGGGAGGATAGAGAGAGGAGGATGGAGAGAGGAGGATGGAGAGAGGAGGATGGAGAGAGGAGGATGGAGAGGGGAGGATAGAGAGAGGAGGATGGAGAGAGGAGGATGGAGAGAGGAGGATGGAGAGAGGAGGATGGAGAGAGGAGGATGGAGAGAGGAGGATAGAGAGAGGAGGATGGAGAGAGGAGGATGGAGAGAGGAGGATGGAGAGAGGAGGATGGAGAGGGGAGGATGGAGAGAGGAGGATGGAGAGAGGAGGATGGAGAGAGGAGGATAGAGAGAGGAGGATGGAGAGAGGAGGATGGAGAGAGGAGGATGGAGAGAGGAGGATGGAGAGAGGAGGATGGAGAGAGGAGGATGGAGAGGGGAGGATGGAGAGAGGAGGATGGAGAGAACGAGGGGAGGATGGAGAGAGGAGGATGGAGAGAGGAGGATGGAGAGAGGAGGATGGAGAGAGGAGGATGGAGAGAACGAGGGGAGATGGAGAGAGGAGGATGGAGAGGGGAGATGGAGAGAGGAGGATGGAGAGGGGAGATGGAGAGAGGAGGATGGAGAGAGGAGGATGGAGAGAGGAGGATGGAGAGAGGAGGATGAATGGGCTGTGATGAAGCTCTGTGGAAACTTGAGTGGAGTTGAGAGGGGTGAGGACTGCTGGCTGCCTTTACCTGTCCTCTGCCCAACATTGTTGTCTGGCTGTACCTGTATATCTCCCTCTCCTCTACCTGTAATTAGCTAGATGGGAACACTGAAAAGATCAGCAGTTTTGACAGCCGTCTATTGTTGACTAACCTTCAGAAATATTCCTAAAGTATCAACCTTCAATTCTGGGTCAAATATTGGCACTATTCCACTGGGGAATGTACCAATAAATCGGTCTCTCATTCACCTCTCTCTCATTTATGCTGTACCTCCCTTTTCCCCCTCTCTCCCTCACTATGTCTCTTTATCTACCTTTTCAAACTCTCTCTTTTTTCAAATTACACCTCTGTCACCTTCTCTTGTTTATTCAGCTCCCTCTCATCTCGCTGTGTTTCTCCAGAGTCAGAGGAGACCCTTCATCACAAGTGCCTCAGAGCCTGGCTGCCTCTCTCTGCCTCTCGCTGCCTCTCGCTGCCTCTCGCTGCCTCTCGCTGCCTCTCGCTTCCTCTCGCTTCCTCTCTCTTCCTCTCTCTTCCTTCCTCTCTCTGCCTCCAAACCTACCTGCCTCTAACCCTTGTGGGAAACACTGGAACACGAGACATTAGAGCAGAGGTTGAGGGTGTGTGTGTGTGTGTACCAGGGTGGACAGTGTGATAACTTTGCAAGGTGATGTGTGTCTCCCCTGACGGGAGCGCAGGGGAGAGCGCTGCCTAGCAACAGTGGCCTGTCCAGCAGCCAGGGCAGGGCCAACGGGCATGAGACAGATGGCACTTCTGTAGGACACACACGCACACGCGCACACGCACACTCTTACAACACAGCATACACACACACTCTTACAACACACCATACACACACACACACTTTTACAACACACCATACACACACACACACACACACTTTTACAACACACCATACACACACACACACACACACTTTTACAACATACCACACACACACACACACACACAGGCAGACAGACAGAGGTTGGCAAGGTGCGATACACTGGGAGTCCCTCTTTCTCACACACAGACACACACACACTTTGTGAGAAAGAGAGAGGCGGAGGAGAGGGATAAAGACAGATAACGATCGAGTGTATCTTCCTGTTACTGGTCTCAGCGATGAATGTTCTCTCTAACGCTCACGCAGTAAAGCTGTGACATTCCTGTGCTGCTGCAGGGTGTGTGTGTGTGTGTCTGTGTGTGTGTGTGTGTGGGACAGAGACAGAGGTTTAGCTAGCTGTCGTTCAATCAGATCGAATTCACCCAGAGAGGAAACATCCATCCATAGGCAGAAACCCCAGGGGGGACACGACCCCCCCCATCCTGGGAAAAATATGATTTGTCCCCCCCAATAAATCACTGTAAACATAACTATGTAATTTCAATAATACGCAATGAAAGCGCTTTGCTGATTATGGACACAATGGCTCTTTTTAATGTGCTATGTGTTACAGCAGTCATTTTGGTGTCCCCCTCAGGAATTGCTCTTGAGAAAATGTCATATAATTGTCCCCCCCAAAGTTGATAGCAGATTTTCGCCACTGCATCCATCTAATCATGTTCCAGTGAGCTTCCCAAACCACCTCACAGAGAAAAAGCTTTGATTTCTGAAGTTCAAAGTCGTTTCACCGTGTTTGAGTTGCTGCTGATCTTGGCTTCACCTCCCTCTGACCTACAGATCCCAGAGGAGGAAGAGAGAATGTGTGTGTGTGTGTGTGTAAGTCCTCCAGGCTAGACAGGTGTTTCCAGTTGAAAAGTTTAGTTTCCATGGTGCCTGCTCTCTCTCCAAGACTGTGAAGGTAACATTGTCTGTCTGCCTGTCTCACACACACACACACACACACACACACACACAGAACAGCACCCTCCCAAAACTCCCTGGTGGTCAGAAATGTGTGCGTGCATGCATGCGAGGGAGGACAAACAGTTTGCTCAGCTTATTTTCCTGCTCGTTCCCCCTCTCCTCCTCTCCCCTCTCCCCTCTCCCCTCTCCCACTCCCCTCTCCTCCTCCCCCCTCTCCTCCTCTCCTCCTCTCCCCTCTCCCACGTTCCACCAGTCCTTCTGGACACTGCCTCACGTCGCTACAGTGAACACACACTTCAGACAGGTATCAGTCTTCATCTCAGCCCTGCCTCACACACACACACACACACAACCACACTCCTACCCTCCACTGATAAGGCTCTTCTCCAGAACACATTACAGCAGACACAACAGAGAGGAGAGGATAGAGGGGGAGGGAGGGAGAGAGACAGAGAAATGTGTCCCCCTCCAGAAGACTAGATGTCCCCCAGCTCTCCCAGGACTGCTAGGAATTGAATTACCCTTTCCAACTGGGTGCTTATAAAGATCGAGTGGAATTGAAAAAAAGGCCAGAGGATCAATTTACCAGTCTGGCTCAGCCTCAGATAAAAAGCTAATATTTTCCTCTAACGAAGGGAGAGGATGCATGAGCACAGGGACTGTGTCACGGTGGCCTGGGAGATTGGGCTGGAGCCATCCATCACTGCAGGGTATTGACGGGACCACTTGATGGTGGAGATAGCTTGGTGTTTGTTTGATTTCATTCATCACGCCAGAGGGTCGCCAGCAGTGTGGGCAGCTAATGAAGGTGCCTCGGACCAGGTCACCTTGGAAGGCGAAACAAACAGACCCTTTAATACCAAAGGCAGCTACGCCACTAAGCAGTTCTATTTTTATACTTACACACACACACAGTAAATATACTTGCGTGCACACACACACAGAGTATATACAAGCACTCACAAGTGAAACAGAGGGAGAAAGAATGTGAGGTCGCACTCCCCTGCCATAGACACACCTCAGAGATTCAAAATATAAATCAAGAAATTCCTTCCCTGCAGCGCCCAGCCCTGATGAACCTGCCTGTCAGTCACTCTACAGGATCACAGATACAATCCAGCAATTAAACCTTCCTCTAATGAAACCGAAACACTAATCCTGCTGAGCACAGTCTATGTATCACATGAGAGAGAGAGAGAGAGAGAGAGAGAGGGGGGGGGGGGGGAGACAGAGAGAGAGAGAGAGAGAGAGAGAGAGAGAGAGAGAGAGAGAGAGAGAGAGAGAGGGAGAGAGGGAGAGAGGGGGAGAGAGGGGGAGAGAGGGGGAGACAGAGAGACCGAGAAGGAAAAAAAGTGAACAAGAGTGAGAGAAAGAGTCTGAAAGAGAGAGAGGAAGTTATTCACTTTTCTGCTGAGCATGTTGACAAAGTTTGTCGAGGCAGGGGGTGGGGTTGTAGGGGCGGCAGGGGTTGGGGGTTGGGGGGGGCTTGGGTGTAGGGCGGGGCTGTTGACAGAGAGGGGAGTGTGTCTGTCCAGGGAGTTCGGCTGCTGACAAACTCGCGGGCTCAGCAGAGACGGAGCTGCAGAGACAAGGAGACACCACAGAAGAAGGATACTGGAGGACCTGGGGGAGGGGGGGCGACCTGGGTGGACCTGGACCCAAACAGCATCAATCATACTGACCCCAGAGGAGGCAGAGGGAGAAAGGGAAAAATTAGAGATATCAAGAGAGAGAGCAAAATAAAGAGCGAAAGAGAGACAGCTCTAACCTCCAGTGTGTGTGTGTGTGTGTGTGTGAGAGAGTTGTGAGGACATCGGCCAGTGAGGACAGGGCGGACATATTTACACTCCACACACACTGCGCGCCGGTCGGCTTGTTTCTTTCCCCCTCCCCCCCGAGTCAGCACAAACTCCCCGCTCCCTCCACTCGTCAAAGGAAAGACCCGGAAGGTTAGCGAACAGAGAGGCAGCGAGTAACACAATACATCCCAGTCAGGGATGGGGAAAAGAGCACACAGGGGAGATCTGAAGGAAGATAGCTCACAGGAGACATATTTTCTAATCTCTGACCACCTCGCTGAAGCTCGCCTGAGGATGAAAGGATGAGGTCTGAATGAGGGATGAACACAGAGGTTAATAACCACCCGTCCCCTCTGCTGACTGTCCACATCCACACAGCCAGGAAAGAATGGATTAGGTGTGTGTGTGTGTGTGTGTGGGGGGGGGGGTGTAATCATACTGTGGCTGGGCTGGAGAAAGGGGGGTATTGAACCCTGATCTTTTAGAGGGGTGTGTGTGTGTATGGGGGGGGCGGCTAGGGTGCTGGAGGTGTGCGTGAGGGTGGTTCCAGCCCTCACGAAAGAGAAGAGAGAGGTGATGAGGAGAGGAAGAGAGAGGTGATGAGGAGAGGAAGAGAGAGGTGATGAGGAGAGGAAGAGACAGTTTGTGATGAAAGAGAAAGGACAGCTTAACAACACCTCCATTCTCACAGTCAGCAGATTCTGGTCCAACAGCCCTGTCTGCCTCCACCTCCT
Source organism: Osmerus mordax (assembly GCF_038355195.1). Lineage (NCBI taxonomy): Eukaryota > Metazoa > Chordata > Actinopteri > Osmeriformes > Osmeridae > Osmerus > Osmerus mordax. Next base: position 1,095,252 of record NC_090075.1, read on the forward strand.
CCTCCCCCCCCCCTCCTCCTCCCCCCCTCCTCCTCCTCCCCCCCTTCCTCCTCCCCCTCCTCCTCCTCCTCCTCCTCCTAGAGACTAGAGGCTGTAGAGGCTATCAGAGAATTTGGAGGCTAGAAATTGTCGAGGTTAGAGGCAGTAGAAGGTAGAGGCTAGAGACCTTCAGAAACATTAGACACTAAAGGCCGTCAGCCTGTGATTAGCAGCGTTGCCGGGGGAGATGAAGCAGGGATAAGAGGCCCTGTGTCAGTCATCACATGGCTTTGCATTATGGGAGGATGAATATTTGAAGAGAGGCCTTGGGCAGGAAATGGAAACCCTCGTTAGCCAATCCCAGCCCACGCCCCGTGACGAGCTGACCCCTGTTCACTGATCAACCACAACAGCATGCGCTGAGAGAGGGCGCACACACACACTCCACACAGAGGCACCCATTCCACACACAGCTACACCCCTCCCACACACACACACACACACACACACACACACACACACACACACACACACACACACAACACCGGTAGAGGAAGTGTGGTCAGACCAGGTGGATGTCAGACCAGGTGGATGTGCTTGATGACAGTTCTTCTCCCTGGTCTTGTGTTTCTCGTGTCTCTCCTCTCCTTACAAGTGTTCAGACACAGACCTGCACCAGCACAGCCACCACACTGCACACTCACATTACTGACACACACACACAGCCACCACACTGCACACACACACACACACACACAGCACACTCACATTACTGTCACACACAGCAAGGCCTTGTTAATTCATTAGCACAGGAAATTCAATGCAACATGATTAGGACAAAGCTCTCCATAGTTGGCTCTTGACTCTCCATCCTCCATCCCCCTCCCCCCTCTCTCTCTCTATCTCTATCTCTATCTCTCTATCTCTCTCTCTCTCTCTCTCTCTCTCTCTCTCTCTCTCTCTCTCTCTCTCTCTCTGTAATTGTGTCTCTCTCCCCCCTCTCTCACTCCATATTGTAAGGCACTGATTTTCGTGGCAAGTTCCATGGGGATGATGATGAGCGAGAGAAAGGAGGGTGGGATAGAGGGGGGGAGGAAAGAGAGAGCGAGAGGGGGTATTTGTCTCCCCGCAGCACTTCTACAACACAGAGACCACCATGCATCACTCATATCAGTAGAGATACCCACCTGCTCCAGGTATCCCCTTCACATCAGTTAAAGAATAGAATATCTGCTTAAAACGCCGGTTATTTTACATTCGGGATCACGTGAAAAATTCACTCAAGTTGAAACACCAATAGAAATGGGCCTATGTTGTTATTTATTAAAGAGTTCCTTGTTATTTTCATGAAATCTTTTTTGTCGGGTTTATGGTCATGTTACTAGATGTCGGTTGTCTGATATCTGTGGTTGCCTATAACAAAAGAGAATAACATCCCAAATTTCTAGGCAACGCACCTTGTCGGAAATAATTTCACGGCACATTGGTCCACCGACTTAACGGTGCAAAACTACGGGCTTCAAGGTGCAGAATAAATCAAAGTAAGCAGTTTTGGCAAACGGCGTTTCGCTGGCCGTTACTGTTCCCGGTGGTGTTGTACAGCGTTTGACACATGAGTCATTATTTTCTTCCTGAGTGCATTCCCGCTGAACTACAGGTGCTCCATAGTCCCACATGGATGCCCAGGAGTCTGCTGCAGAGTACAAGCCCGCAACTTTGACTGTATTTACGTTACAAATAAGTAAAACGACTCACAACCCACGCAATGTTTTCAGGGCACGCTCATGATGATGGATTCGGGTGGGACTAAAAAACTTTTCGGGCATCCGATATTAAGTTGCAAGCAAAACTAGTAAACCAAATAATATTAAAAACGAATGTGTAGAAACGTCTGTGGTCGCACTCTGAAGAAACTTAAATGATTGGCTAATTGTTTCTTGGCTAAACTGACACAGACTAAACAACTGAGAAATTACAAAATTAAACTCAACATTTAAATGAATGTCATATTTGCTTTCTGTACAACATTAGTAACATTGACTTTAATTAACTAGCTAATCGAATTGATACAGGCAGCGTTCTGTATCTTGTGGCTGGTCAACTTTGGAAACCGTTGCTTTTACACGGAGCGGCATGGTTATTAACGTTAAGGTAAACAAATTGTTTCAAAATTGTGTACATACCTGGACCAGTGGAGTGTTTAGTATCGGTATCTGTGTGGAAGGTCGAATATCATTTCAAGCAGGTTTCAAACTTTTGCTCGGCTGCGTGTCTCCGGATGCGCGCGCGCTCCGAACAGCTCAAATCTGCGCTGACTGCTGGTGCGCGAGGCGCCTATGCTCCTCCACCCACTTCACGAGCGCGTCCAATCAGAATATGATACAAAACTGTAACGTAAACACCCTGTTAAAACCTGCCGGTTAGTAGAAAAGTAAATAGATCTGAACACTTCTATCGTTAGTTTATCAATGTAATGTAAGCTACATCAAATACGTATCTTTTAGAAATATATCAGTCCATTCGGAAATTCATTTATACTTTAACAAAAATATATTTTTTCTAACTTGAATGAAGGCGTGGAAAGGGTCGTGTGTATGAGGAGGTCTTCTGCTCCTCTGTGCTCAGCTAAACTTCTAGAACCTCCCGGGTGTTTCTGTGAGGAGCTGGGCATGTTCTCCTCGGTTCTCCACACACGCCCACCTGGTCCTGGCCCCGGGCGAGGCTGGCCCCGGGCGAGGCTGGCCCCGGGCGAGGCTGGCCCCGGGCGAGGCTGGCCCCGGGCGAGGCTGGCCCCGGGCGAGGCTGGCCCCGGGCGAGGCTGGCCCCGGGCGAGGCTGGCCCCGGGCGAGGCTGGCCCCGGGCGAGGCTGGCCCCGGGCGAGGCTGGCCCCGGGCGAGGCTGGCCCCGGGGCGAGGCTGGCCCCGGGCGAGGCTGATCTCTGCTCCTGGCTGCCTTGGGAGGAGAGACAGCAGGATGGGACAGATGCTCTCACACGCATGTGTGTGTGTTCATATTCACGTGTTCATATTCACGTGTTCATATTCACGTGTTCATATTCACATGTTCATATCGTGAGATAAAGGACTATTCTTCTTTTCCCCACCACTTCACCCCTCCACTCCAAGCCATGATGACCATGCTAGATATCCACCAATTATGCACCTAGTTAAATCTAATTAAAACAATATTCTCAGGGAGCCAACAGCATGGTGTGTGTGTGAGTGTGTGTGTCCATCAGGGTGTATGTGTGTGTGGGCAGGTGGCTTTGTCCAATCAATAGCAGTGATAATGGGTTGTGAGGGCTGTGGTTGCCATGGCCCCCTGGGTGGAAGGCGTTGTCGTGGGTACGGAGCATGTTCTCTCCTGGTGGTCTCTGCTCCAGAACCTCGTTAACCTTTTCAACCCCCCTAAAGGCTCCTCTGGGTCAGTCTCTCCTCATTCCAGCCTCCTCAGGGCTCCTCCTTGTCAGTCTCTCCTCATTCCAGCCTCCTCAGGGCTCCTCTGGGTCAGTCTCTCCTCATTCCAGCCTCCTCAGGGCTCCTCCTGGTCAGTCTCTCCTCATTCCAGCCTCCTCAGGGCTCCTCCGGGTCAGTCTCTCCTCATTCCAGCCTCCTCAGGGCTCTTCTGGGTCAGTCTCTCCTCATTCCAGCCTCCTCAGGGCTCCTCTGGGTCAGTCTCTCCTCACACAGTATGAGGATTTCATCATTTTAACAACAGATGGAAAAAAAGATGCATAAACACACAATAACACACTGTGGTGGGCTGGTGCTAGGACCCAGCCCCTGCCCCAGCCTCAACCCCAACCCCTGCCCAGCCTCAACCTTAACCTCAGCCCCAGCCTCAACCTTAACTCTAGCCCTAGCCCTTACCCAGCCTCAACCCCTGCCTTTACAGGTACCCAACCTCTACAGGTACCCAGCCTCTACAGGATCCCAGCCTCTACAGGGTCCCAGCCTCTACAGGGTCCCTGCCTCTATCCCAGCCTCTCTCCTGGCTGACCCTTCCTGCATCATCAGCTTCTGTGTTTCTATGGAACTGCCCCCCAGTGGCTCCCTGGGCTATCTGCCTGTGTGTGTGTGCGTGTGTGTACGTGTGTGTGTGTGGACACCGTTAATGGACTGCAGAATTACTGTGGGGCTGGTGTGTGTGTGTGTGTAAATGCCATTAATGGACAGTTGAATTACTGTGGGGCTGGTGTGTGTGTGAACACTGTTAATGGACAGTAGAATTACTGTGCGGCTGGTGTGTGTGTGAACACTGTTAATGGACAGTAGAATTACTGTGCGGCTGGTGTGTGTGTGTGTGAACACTGTTAATGGACAGTAGAATTACTGTGCGGCTGGTGTGTGTGTGTGTGTGTGTGTGTGAACGACATCACGGTACAACAGAATTACCCCGCACCTAATAGGAAACTATGGGTGTGTGTGTGTGTATACTTACGTTCAGGAGAGTTCATGTGTGTGCACATGGAACTGAACAGACTAAACCAGTGACCTCAAAATCCATGATCAAAGAGATCTACAGTTTCCAGAACACTAGACCCGAGCAATCAAGCTCAGAGCTCAGAGGGATCTACAGTACTGTCCACACCTGCGGGTCGGTGCTTCTGACCAAACCTGCACCCCTTCAGGGCTAATAGACGAGCCCAGATCAATACAGCCGAGAGATCATTCAGGCCCTCTATTCCAACAGGACAGGGGATGATGTGGCTAATGGCCCAGTGATGGAGACATTCAGGCAGGCAGTGACCTTGGGGGGGTAGGGGTGGGTGGAGGGTGAGGGTGAGGGGGGCGGAGGACCCTGAGGATGTTTACTGGCAGAATGAGGCCAGCAGGGCGGGCCTAGTTTGAGTTATTCATGACAGGTTAATTATGCATGCCTGTTTTGGGGGGTCGTTAAACTAGTCTGTTATCTTGGACAGGAAGTCTGTTATGTTTGACAGGAAGTCAGGGGTGGGTGAGAGCGTGACCTTGTGAAGAGATTTGAGATGAACTCCTAGTGGAGGTCCTCGCTGTATGAAACATGAAAACATGCATGATCTCTCTTCCACCACTTGAAGGACACAATAATAATGTCCTATGCTTGATTAATTATGTTAATAAAAAGCTATATTAAATTGGGTATTTTAAATTCATTTTTTAATTAAATGCAAAGACTGATGAAATCTAGAATCAGAATTCATTTTTCACCAAGATGTAAACAAACCTCTCTATGAGACCAAGATCTGGTCCAGCTAGCAGTTAGCTGTTACTGTAAACTATTATAGATGGATAAGGAAAGAGATGGGGGGAAAGAGAGAGAGAGAGAGATGGAAAGGGAGTTAAATGAAACAGGAGAGGACAGTTTGTCCAGATAACAGTCTCATGGTTGCCTGCCTGATTCAGATACCGCTCTTGATTAGCATTCCCATTCTGCCTACGTTTAAAGTGATTGATCGTGTTCATAAATTAATGAAAGAATTAATAAATCTATTAATGAGAGAGAATGTCATGGGCTGGCTAGCCGGCCAACATCCCTTCACCATCCTCATCCCCCCATTTATTTTACCCAGAGTTCCACTGGAGAAAACCAACCTCACATGCACACACACACACACACACACACATACACATGTGACGCACGCACGCACACACACACACACACACACGTACACACAAACCTGCGACTGCTTGATCGGCAGCCAAATGCTCTAACCACCGAGCCCGAGCTACACCCAGGGTGTGTGTGTCCTGTGTGTGTGTGTCCTGTGTATGTGTGTGTGTGTGTCCTGTGTGATTACTGCAGTACTGTGATTATGACCAGGAACACACCAGGGATGAACAACATTACTGATGAAAGAGCCAGCAGACACCTCTGGACCAATAGGAACGCAGAAAGGTTGAACCTGGAGCACTTGAGCCAATAGGAATGCAGAGGAGTTAAAGGTTGTGTTCAGAGGAGTCTCCTGGCCTGCTGGGATCATAAAAGGAGGTTCATCTGGGGCCTGAAAACATAGAAAATGTATCGATCAGGTCTCAGTCTGGACCATATCCTGTGTGTGTGTTTGTGAGTGTATGACTGTGTGTGTGTGTGACTGTGTGTGTGTGTGTGTGTGTGCCTGTAGTCTCTACAGAGCTACAGCAGGGTACTGTACTACCAGAACGGGGTGTGGTGGTGACCATTAAACATGAAAATCTCTTCATCACTCTGCAGTAAAGCCTGGGATGAGGACAAGTGTGTGTGCGCGTGTGTGTGTGCGTGTCTGTGCGCGTGTGTGTGGGGCTGATTTTGATATTTTTGTCTGGAATTTAATTTCCTCTCTTTTAATATTTTAAACCCCGTCCTCCTCTGCACCCCTCCTCTCCACCCCTCCTCTCCACCCCTTCTCCTCCTCTCCTCCCTCTCTCCTCTCCACCCCTCCTCCTCTCCACCCCTCCTCTCCACCCCTCCTCCCCCTCTCCACCCCTCCTCCTCTCCACCCCTCCTCTCCTCTCCTCCCTTCCACTCTCACGTCTGCTATCCATCATGTGATGTGACTTTAATATGCTTTAGCGAGAACGAGCCTTCATCCATCACACAGAGCCCAGGTTCCACAGCTGCCTGCCTGCACATTTCATCCTCCGCTAAGCCCCCCACCTCCGCGCGGCAGGAACACTAATGCTGCTATTTATTCTGGGAGACAGCTCCTGCTTCATCCGTCACTTCCCAACGTACACACACACACACACACTTACGTACACACACACTTACAGACACACACTTACAGACACACACATGCACCCTCATACACACAAAAAAACACTGCATTTGTGTTTTTGTTTGGCTAAATAATGTCCATTTCTTAGAAAGCAGAAATCATCTCCAGTTCTCCCAGCCTGACAGTTCCCTGTTGAACATCTCAGTAACTGGTGCTGCCCTCAGCAGGACCCAGACACAGTGAGCTCTCGCTCTTCTCCAGAAGTCGTCCACACCCAGCCAGGAAGGCAGGACATCATCCTCCAAACAGCCCCCCTCCCCGCCCTCCCCCAGACACAGTCCCCCTCCCCTCCCCCAGACACAGTCCCCCTCCCCTCCCCCAGACACAGTCCCCCTCCCCCCTCCCCTCCCCCAGACACAGTCCCCCTCCCCTCCCCCAGACACAGTCCCCCTCCCCTCCCCCAGACACAGTCCCCCTCCCCTCCCTCTGATCAATAGAAACAGGGTTTGTCATTGTTATCGTCTCCCTTGGAACACTCACAGATTCTCATAAAGAATCTGTCCTGCCAATTAGACCGCCCCTACGTCTGCCTCAGGGGTCTGGGTGATTCAATCTGGAGGTGAGGAGAGGAGGGGGGGTGAGGAGGGGGGGTGAGGAAGGGGGTGAGGAGCGGGGGTGAGGAGCAGGGGGTGAGGAGCGGGGGTGAGGAGCGGGGGTGAGGAGGGGAGGAGAGGGGGTGAGGAGGGGGGGTGAGGAGGGGGGTGAGGAGTGGGGGTGAGGAGTGGGGGTGAGGAGCGGAGGTGAGGAGCGGGGGTGAGGAGGGGGGGTGAGGAGGGGAGGTGAGGAGGGGGGTGAGGAGGGGAAGTGAGGAGGGGAAGTGAGGAGGGGGGTGAGGAGGGGAGGTGAGGAGGGATATCTAGGGGTCTGAGGTCTGGTCTGTCCAGAGGCTCAGCTTCTCAGCCCTGGGGAGCTGAGCCTCTGGAGGTTCTCTCATGCTAATATGAAGATGCTCACTTTAGTCTGATCTCTCTCTCTCTCTCTCAGTTCAATTAAATATGATTAATTGGCATGAATTTTCAAGTTAAACATTGTTCCCAAAATCTGTCCTCGGTGAAGGGACGCCACATGTAATTATAAACATTTTCTGAGAACGCTGTCATCATCAATCATAAAACAAACATCCCTGTCTCTCTCTTGCTCTGTGTCTCGTCTTAGGAGGCAGGGAGGGGCAGGGAAAGGCTGGGAGAAGGAGGGCTGAGGACGTCAGGTGAGGAAAGTGCACTGTCACTCAATAAGAGAGACTTTATGAAAAGATGAGTGGATAACCTTTGAGGAAGAATGTCCTCTTAAGAAGAACTAATATCCCCACACAAAACCCGCAAGATGTCTGATCTCTGGGGGGGCAGGTAGGGGAGGCAGGCAGGAGGCAGGCAGGAGGCAGGCAGGAGGCAGGCAGGAGGGAGGCAGGCAGGGGGCAGGGGGTAGGCAGGAAGGGGGAGGCAGGCAGGGGGGAGGCAGGAAGGAGGCAGGCAGGGGGAGGGAGTCAGGCAGGGGGGAGGCAGGGGGGAGGCAGGGTGCAGGCAGGGGGGAGACAGCAGTCTCCGCAGCCCTGCAGGGGGTCATCCATCATGGCTGACAGTCCTACAGCAGCCTGATATTGAGCGCCTGCATGAATCACCAGCAACGAGAGGGCTTCCCCTTCCACCCAGACCTGACTAATCAATCACTGTATGCCGGAACACATACACACACAGTGTACGCTGTTGTAGCTCTATACAGAGTACAGGCACACACACTCCCTGCCCTCGGTGGGGGCCTTCTCCTCTGGGCTCGCTGATCTTGTCTGCTCTCAGGAGGATAGCTGCTGATGTCATCCAGGAGGATGAGGACTGCTTGTCTGCCAGAGAGACAAGCACTCTCACACTCCTCTCGTCTCACCCCTCCTCCTCTCTCCTCACGCCTACTCCTCTCTCCTCCTCCTCTCTCCCACACTCCCCTTTCCTCCCTCGCCTGGTGATTAATCAGGTGTTATCTTATCTCTTATCCTAACACTCCTCTACAGTCCCACAATCCTCCTCTCACATCACACAGCGCTAGGCCAGAGTCCCCACCCTACTCAGCCACCCTGGGAGTCCCCACCCTACTCAGCCACCCTGGGAGTCCCCACCCTACTCAGCCACCCTGGGAGTCCCCACCCTACTCAGCCACCCTGGGAGCCCCCATGGAGACCTGAGAGGAACCGGTTGGTATTCAGACATCTTTTATTCACCTGGGTACAGCAGTCTTCCCCCCCCACACTGGGCATGACACACAGAATACAGCCGTAGACAACAATCAAAACATCGATTCCTTTTCGGATCACGGAGCACTTTAAAAACCATCACAGATGTGTATGATGTACATTGGGTCGTGCTTTCGAAACAAACGTCCCTCATCCATCTCCGGAGCAGAGAGGAGCAGCTGCAGACCTGCGGTTATGAGGGGCAGGGCGTGCCTCTGGTCTGACTGCGAAACGGTTATGTGTGTCTGTGGAGGTGATGTCTTGAGATAGTTCTTCTGGATGTCAATTTCATGATCAGGAAAGTTTTAAATGTGTGTGTGTGGGGGGGGGGTTAAGTCCAGGAACCTACTTATAAGATAAAGTTTTTAAGTCAGAGGGTCTTGTGGTATCAGTTTAACTCACCCCCCCCCCCACCATCCAATGTCCTCGGACCCAACCAAAACCCTCACAGACACCAGGGAGCAGTAGATCTGGGCAGAGATGGGACAGGTGAAAACAAGATGCCCACAACACTTTAACTCATCTATAGCAAGCTATACAGATACTTGTCAGATCTAATAGTGTGCATGTTGTGGAAGCTGGCAGCTCATTGGGCTCAATGTGGTCATGGCTTCCTGGTTCTGTACCTATTGGCAGAGTTCATGGCACATTGTTGAAACTTGAGTCACATGACTGGACTACAGTGGAGACTTTCTGTCCAAGCAAAAAAACAAAAAAATCACAATAAAAAAAAATATATAATTACACAAATCAAGGTTCTAAAACATTCCACATCCAAGCACGGCTCCACATCATTAGAAACTCCAAGGTCATCAACTGTGAAAAACTAAAACTAGCATTTGATTTATAAAATAACAGGTTCACAGTGTCCCCCAAAAGCAAAATGAATGGGTCGCTGTTGAACATTTTAACCCCATTTAATTGAGGTCATTACAACTACTACTTTGCCCTCCAAAATATAAAAAGACAGTTTAATGTTTGTTGAGGCAAGCCTAAGAATAGTGGGTACAGCAAGAGAATACACTATTGTTTTTCCAAAAATGATCTATAAAGAAAATGATTATTTTTATTTTGTAATAAATATATTCTTTATCCATTTAGTATTCTTCATCAATTAACTTGACCATCATATTATACAGGTATGGAGGGAGGTATGGAGGGATGTTGCAGGGAGGGAGGGATGGAGGGAGGTATGGAGGGAGGGATGTTGCAGGGAGGATGGGAGGGATGGAGGGGTGTTGCAGGGAGGGAGGTATGGAGGGAGGTATGGAGGGAGGGATGGAGGGAGGTATGGAGGGAGGTATGGAGGGAGGGATGGAGGGAGGGATGGAGGGAGGTATGGAGGGAGGTATGGAGGGAGGGATGGAGGGAGGTATGGAGGGAGGGACCTCTGACTCTCTGTTGAGGAGGAAGACAGGAGCAGTTGAGATGAGACATAGAGGAATAAACATCCGGATGTTGGACTGACGGGGAGATGGAAGGATGGGCAGAGGGAGAGAGAGCGAGCGCTGGATGAAGACATCCAGAGTTTACTGCCCCCTGGTGTCAGCTGGGGGTACTAGGTGGTACTGGTTCAGCAGGACTGGAGGACTGGTCATCTCTCTGCATGTCCTCCCGGACACCAGACACCCAGCCTGGCCCTCTCATATGCACCCTGCTGGAAGCAGACATGTCCTGTGTGTGTGTGTGTGTGTGTGTGTGTGTGTGTGTCTCTCAGAGGATCTGCTCTGTACTGGAGGCAGACATGTCCAGCAGTCTCCAGGCAGCGTTTGGGTTCAGCTCCTCCTGGTCCCGACACAGAGCCCACACATACATCATCCTCAGCACCTTCTCCTGCAACACACACACACACACACGACATGTCCTGATATTACCAAGGCAGTAGGCTGATATAATAATCATATTATATTATTTAAGCCGACACTTCTTTTGACAAATTGTGTGTGGAGGCCTCCTCCCTGGTCTGGGCTGTGTGTGTGTGTGTGTGTGTGTGTGTGTGTGTGTGTGTACTCACAGGGTCTCCCTCCACCACCTCCCCCTTGGTGTTGCGGATCACCAGAACCAGCTGGGCCTGGAAGGTGATAATGAGGACTGGCCCCTGCTCCATCATCTTCCCCATGGCCAGCTGACACACACACACACACACACACACATCCGTGTTAGAGTGTAGAACAGAGTCCTGCTACTCTGAGAGGCCAGTTTGTGTGAACTCACGTCCAGGTTGTCCACGTCCAGGATCCTGGAGTTGAACTGCAGCCCCATAGCCTTGGCCTGCTGGATGGGGTGAGCCATCTGACTGTAGGTCTGAGAGGGAGGGAGGGAGAGAGTTAAGAGAACAGCTCATCAGTGTGTAGCAGAGACTGCAGTGTGCTGGTGCAGGTGAGGGTACCTACCGCCTCATAGCACCAGTCCTTCAGAACCTCCAGCTCTCCTCGGATCATGGCCTACACACACACGCACACGCACACACACACACACAGGGGAGATACACAGGGCAAGGTGAGAGAGGAAAAGAGAGAAGTATTCATAAATACTAAACCATTAGCCAGAGACCAGCTGCTAATGCAGGCTCTCCTAACACACTCTCACTCCCCCCCCCTCTCTCTCTCTCTCCCCCCCCCTCTCTCTCCCTCCCCCCCCTCTCTCTCCCTCACCTCAAGGACGTTAGGGATGATGTCAGCCTCACACTGCTTGAGGAAGGAGTCCTTGTCGAAGGAGGGGTCCACCTTCAGGATCTCAGTCAGAACCTCGGACATCTCCGTCTTGGAGAACAGCCCCCCTGAGGAGAAGTTTACCGTGGTTACTGTGGTTAGGGTAGGTCAGAGTCAGGGTTAGCGTCTGACTAACATGGTTACCAGGTCTGGGATAGACCAGGGTTAGGTCAGACCAGGGTCAGACAAGGTTACCTAAGATGTCGGTCATCTTGTCTGTAACAGCGCGGGAGGCTCTGATGAGAGCGTTGTCACTTTCATCATACTTCATCTTCATCTCAAAGAACCCTGAGAGGGAGAGAGGAGGAGAGGAGAGTGGGAGAAGAGAGGGAGAGGAGGAGAAGAGAGGGAGATAGGGGAGAGGAGGAGAAGAGAGGGAGATAGGGGAGAGGAGGAGAAGAGAGGGAGATAGGGGAGAGGAGAAGAAGAGAGGGAGATAGGGGAGAGGAGGAGAGAGATGGAGAAGAGAGGGAGAGAGAGAGAGGAGAGGAGAAGAGAGGGAGAGAGGGGAGAGGAGAGATGGAGAAGAGAGGGAGAGGAGGAGAGGCGGAGATGAGAGGGAGATAGGGGAGAGGAGGAGAGAGGTGGAGAAGAGAGGGAGATAGGTGAGGGGAGGAGAAGAGAGGGAGATAGGGGAGAGGAGGAGAGGAGGAGAGAGGGGGATGGAGAAGGTCTGTGAGGATTTATCACCAATGACACCAGATGAACACATTTTGATTCTGGTCACTCTCCGACAGTAAAAGGACTGTGTTTCCTCCAGCAGCAGACCCCAGTGTTCCCCCCGTGGTCAGCCCAGGGCAGGGCCCTGAGGCTGGGGCAGACCGCCAGCCTGAGCTGCCCTGGCAGGGTCTCTGATGACTCACTGTACGTCACCCATCGGTGACAGTAACTCACAGGGACAACACACACACACAAATGTGATCCCTTTATGCATTGAACATCCAGTAGTGTCGATGCTGCAGTAACTCAGTACTCGACAGCAGGAAAAAGGAACATTCTCTGCTGACATTGTACAGTCGTTACTGTGCGTCTGTGTAGCGGCTGGGAGCATGATAAACATCCAGGCAGCAGCAAAGACGCCCCGCTGGGGCCCGCCCGCTGGCGCCCGCCCGCTGGGGCCCGCCCGCTGGCGCCCGCCCGCTGGCGCCCGCCCGCCCGCTGGCGCCCGCCCGCTGGCGCCCGCCCGCTGGCGCCCGCCCGCTGGGGCCCGCCCGCTGGCGCCCGCCCGCTGGCGCCCGCCCGCCCGCTGGGGCCCGCCCGCCCGCTGGGGCCCGCCCGCTGGGGCCCGCCCGCTGGCGCCCGCCCGCTGGCGCCCGCCCGCCCGCTGGGGCCCGCCCGCCCGCTGGGGCCCGCCCGCCCGCTGGGGCCCGCCCGCCCGCTGGGGCCCGCCCGCTGGGGCCCGCCTGCTGGCGCCCGCCCGCTGGCGCCCGCCCGCTGGGGCCCGCCCGCCCGCTGGGGCATTCACCTATTTAAAATTGAAATATACATTTATTTCAATGTTTGGAAATTCTAATAAAATTCAGGCTGCTCAATTTCGAATGGTGAAATTTGGATCCAAAAATGTATAACCCCAAAAATTAGACCCTTAAAAATTAAGCCTGAATGCAATCGAACCATCTCACTTCTCCGAGAAGGGTCCAACTGCAGACCTCTCTCCTCAGACCCCTCTCATCCAGGTGTAGCTGCAGGCAGTCATACATGCAGATCAGTCATACAGTCACAGCCTGGGGTCAGAGGAGAGAGGTGCGGTCTGAAGCAAGCAGTTGGACTCTTCTCTGAGAAGTGAGATGGTTCGATTGCATTCAGACTTGTGCTCGTTAGTGGCCCCTCGTTAGCGAAGGCTCATTAACTCTTGGGTTAACGAGGCTTCAATGGAGGAAGACGTTTCTCATCCTGGTCTAGCTTCAGCCAGCAGCTGGCGGTGGTTTCCGTGGTGATGGCTGCAGCTCAACTCCCTACTGTTGGTGCTCGTCCAATCACAGAGCTACCGCGTCTACCTACTGTATTAGTCCAGCTCATCCACAGCTGGTGATTACAGTGATCTGGCACCATCTGCTGGCCACCACAATGTATGACAGCAGCCAGAAATCCACAACAAGAATCAGAGGACGAATGATGAAAGGACAGATGGATGAAAGGATGGATACTGCATAATATCTACAGCAAGCTAGTAGCCAAGCAAACATTGCTAAAAAAATGAAGGTCAGTACTTACTGTTGAAAACAACGTTGTTGTCCTTGAACTCCTTCCACTGTTGGTACCATTTGGAGTCCTTGTGCAGAACTACACCCATGGCTTCCCTGGTAGAGAACACAGATTAGAACTACAAACATGGCCTCCCTTGAAAATAACACACATTCAAACTACAAACATGGCCTCCCTGGTAGAAAACACAGACAAGAACTACATACATGGGCACCCTGGTAGGAGACACAGATTAGAGCTACAAACATGCCCCCCCCCCCCTCCCCTCCCAACACACACACACACACACACGCACACACACACACGCACACACACAGATGCCAGACGTACTCGTTGGCCTCGAAGACCTTGCTCTCGTCTCCGGGCCCCTTGGAGGAGAACTCTGTCCTCTTCCTCAGCCTGGCTGGGGGGCGATAGGACCCGCCGTGGCCCAGCACATCCATCTCCCTTTTCACACTCTCCATACCCTGGGGGGAAGGGAGGGAGGGAGGGAGGGAGGGAGGGAGGGAGGGAGGGAGGGAGGGAGGGAGGGAGGGAGGGAGGGAGGGAGGGAGGGAGGGAGGGAGGGAGGGAGGGAGGGAGAGATTACTCAAAGCATTGAAAAGAACAGGAAAGGGGGGGGTTCTACCCCAGGTCACCACATGACTGAGGTAGAACCAGGAGGGTGGTTCTCACCTGGGATATGGCCCTGAAGGCTCCAGTCTTGCCTAGCTTCTCTCCACCCTTGGACACGGTCTCAGCAGAAGACTTGGCGGTCTTGGCAGCCTCCTCCACTCCCTCCTTGATCTTCTTTCCCAGGTCTGTACGACTGACCTCCTCCAGCCCCTGTGCACACACACACACACACAGACACACACACACACACACACACAGAGAGACACACACAGAGAACACGTGTTACAACAGTAGGTAGGTAGGTAGATATTCCACGGGGACAGATGTGTAGATGTTGGTGTCGGGTGATGCTAAACCTCTCTTACCTCCTTCACGCTCTCAGACAAGCTCCCAAACGTCTTCTTCAGAACGTCGGAGGTCTTCACCGTTTCAGACTCGATCGTTTTCTACAACAGGAAATCTCTTTCAGGCCCAAACACACTCCAATGCATCTCCGGTATGTGATCCAACACTTCAAATAGTACAGCTTTGTATAACAGTTAACAATAATAATATTACATTGTGTTCATATAGCAGATGTTTTATCCAAAACGGTGAGGATTTGAACCAGCAACCTCTTGATCGGTCAAAATGCTCTAACCACTGAGCAGTAAGTGTCCCACAACATCTCAAACTCACGTATTTCTTTCGTGCCTGCTTCAAGGCTTCCGAGTCCTCCAGTTTCTTGGCTTCCTCGCGGAACTTCTTGATGTTCTCCTTCATCTCCTTGTTCTTGCTCAGTTCCTGTTTCAGGCCCTCCAGGAACTCCCCCAGGAAGCCCCGTCTGGCCCCTCCTCCCGCTCCACTTCCTCGACCAGACGAGTACCGTACCTGCAGACAGAACAGTAGCAACACATCCACCTGTTATGATAAGAGTAATAACCTGTTCCTTTAAAAGAAGCTTTCATCCAAAGCGATGTATGGAGGGGGGTTAGAACCTGCAACCTTTTGTTCTGCCGTCAAAAGCTCTAACCACTGAGCTGAACTTAGTCAGGGTAACTGACCCAGTTAATCTTGATTGTTAATTGCTAAACCTGGCTGTTAACGAGACGTTTATAAGTTTTGTCGCTAAACTTTAGCATGCAGACAAAAACACACACACACAAGTAATGCAGTTTTAAACTGAATAAAGATGTCCGGGCAATAAAACTCTGATGCGATAGTTCATGAACAGGTGAGTAAGGGAGTGATTCAGACGATGAAGGTTTACCTGTGAGGAGTTTGTGACGGATCCTGCGAGGGAACCACATATCCTGTAGACATGAGGTCTGTTGTGAAGGAGCCGGTATGAGGGGCTGGACACCATCAAACTCCTTCTGATACATAACTAGAGAGAACGCATAAATCAGTGCAAAACTAGCGGTTCACCCTGCCCAAGAAAACAACCCCGATGTTTTTATAATACTGCACTTCTATACAACTAATGCTTTGAGTTTCCACGATTTGTTTTGTTGAAGTATACTGTACAACCTAAACGATGTTATCGCAGAAACTGGTCAGGGCTCTTACAGTAGTGCTGGTTGCAGATAGCTTAGCCAGCTATGGATTATCGACTACAATGGCGCTGCAATGTATATAACCAGCTGGATAGCACGTGGAAAGCTAACTGTCTAACTGTATACATCGCATACTCTACAAGGGATTTCTTCACCAAAAAACGACATGTTTTCTGCCTTTTATCATTTAAGGCCCACACCGGCATGGGATTCCATTCAATCCCAACTTTCTTCCCGGTCGTTATGTCATTTATTCTGCATCATGACATCCAGTAGTTGAGTCCAGAGTTTTTATATTCGCGCACATTTACAATTCTTACGTTAGTGTAGACGCTATCGCTGTTTTCTTAAAGATAAAAGCTCAAATGTAAGGAAATTCACAGCTCACCTGGTAACACTGACACAAGGAGGCCGCCATCTTGGTTGCAATGCTCATGACCTTCTTCCGGTGACCTAGCTACGTACGTTTGGAGGCGGGCCCTAAAGGTTACAGTGGCCCGGACTTGCAGTATATATACTGCAGTCAACAGCAAATATTTATTTTTAAAGCTACCTCCATCAACAAATGAACGATTTTACCAGAATATATAGATATGTATCCATAAGTGTCTGGACATTAACTTTCATTTGAGATTATTTAATTGATACATTTACCGGTATTGTATACCTTATCGGAAAAAGACCACCAGAAAACACACATCTCAAATGTTGATATTTATTTATCAAAACACCTTATACAACAAAGGCAACAGACTTGGGAATAACAAGTAAAAGAAAAGGAAATTAAAATTTTGGTCACTAAAAAATACAGGGTTGAGGGGGGGGGGGGGGGAGCGGGTGGGTGTCAAGCCATAACTAAAGTACACATTTGCACCACAAATGTCTAACAAAGTAATATCTGGAAAGATTGACTGTATGCATCTTGAACTAATCGACAGGGTCGCATCGGACCAATCCGGTGGTCGGGAGACGGTAAGATCACGCGTTTCTGTCGATCCTGACGTCGATCTCCCTGCCGTTCAGTCGGTAGCCGTTCATGGTGCGGCAGGCACGCTCCGCCGTCTCCGGGTTGTCAAAGCGGACCACGCCACAGCCCTTGGACTTCCCGTTCTCCATCTTGATGTCGGCGTACTGAACGATCCCTACAGACAAACACAAACCGCCGTTATTAGAAAGGTTGAGGGCTGTACGGATGCGTACGACTCATCAATCACAAGACCAAGGATAGAAGAATACCCATGTGGCCATTTTGGGACGGTGAGGTGAAACTCACTGGCACATAGGCAGTGCACTGAGCCAGCGGTCAGTACCCCTGCTGCAGAGGCAGGACAGGGCTGTAACTCACCACAGGCGTTGAAGGTGTCCTTCAGCATCTTCCAGGTGAAGTCAAAGGGCAGCTGCAACAGAGATTCATGAGTAACTGTTTCTCCCACAGCCTTAAAGGTGAATTTATTCATCTAAAACAACAGATTCAACATTTAAATGATGTCCAGACTGAGACGGCGACAATGACAATCTACAGACTGAACTCAACATGAATACATTTCAAAACGGACCTCGATCTCTCTTCCTTCATCGATAACAAACACTCACGTTTCTGACGAAGATCTGGCAGCCCTTCCTGGGGTTGGCCCCCCCCGGCCCGCCGGGCCCCCCGGCCCCAGCCCCCCCGAAGGAGTTCCCTCCGAACCCCCCTCTCTCCAGGTCAGCCGGGCGGTCGAACTGCCCCCCGCCCACTCCGGCCGCCCCCATCCGGTCCATGGACGAGCCCATGCGCTCGATCCCTGCGGAGGGGAAACGGTCAACGCCTGAAGACCCCATGCGGTCAAAGCTGGACCCCATGCGGTCCATCCCGGTATTCATGCGGTCCATGCCCATGGGGGAGGTGTAGTCCAGGCCGCCTCCTCCACCACCACCTCCTCCTCCTCCTCCTCCACCCCCGCTCATGCGGTCCAAACTGGACGGGCCGAGGCGGTCGAACCCGGCCGGGCCCAGGCGGTCCACACTGGAGGTCATCCGGTCTAAACCGGAGCCCAGGCGGTCCATCCCAGGACCCAGGCGCTCCATCCCTGAGCCCATCCGGTCGAAGCCAGACCCCAGCCTGTCCAAGTCAGACACGCGATCCATCCTCTCCATCCCTCCGCCCAGACGGTCCATTCCTCCGCCAAGGCGGTCCATTCCTCCACCCAGGCGGTCCATACCTCCGCCCAGACGGTCCATACCCAGGGAGTTACCTGCAAGAGGAAGGACAGACGTTCAGGAGACGCAGGGTGTGAGGTCGATGTGAACTCGTGAAAGCACCGAGCTCGTTCCACCAGACAGAAACTGACTACGGGAGACACTAACCCATTCCTCGATCGAAGGAGTCGCCGAAACTATTGCGAGACATGATGTCGTTTCGACCAAACTCCCGGTCGAAAGCACCGCCAATCCCACCGCGGTCCATATCTGACAGGCGCAAGACATAGAAAAACAGTTAAAACGACCGTTCCGGAGGCAGAGGAGAAGCAGCGTGTCACTTCCTGTGGACTTCCTGTCTTACCGCTCATCCTGCCCATCCCGGACGGGCCGAAGCGGTCCATGTTGTTGTTGTTGTTGATCCCTCCTCCTCCTCCTCCTCCGAAGTTATCCATCCCTGACAGCACCCACACAAACTGATCAATGAAAGGCCTTCAAAACCACATGCAAACCTTTTCTTTTTCTTGTTAATCTTTCTTTCCCCTCGCGTCCCCGGCGCTAGAGTACCTACCTCCCATCCTGCCCATGCCTCCGAAACCCATGCCGTCCATTCCTGTAAACAAAGAAAATGGTCAGCATCAGCAATTATATTTACTCTTTACACACACACAAAGCCTACAAGCCTGAAGACTTATATGAAGAATTAATGAATCTTCGAGGTGGGATATCTGTTCATTTATGCTGTACTGCATATGGATCATGGATCAGGAGTGTGCGTTTCTAACGGAGTGTCGCGGTCAGAGTCTAGGAGCAAGCTTACCTGGCCTGTCCATTCCTCCAGGACCCATGTTTCCCATCCCGCCCCCTCCGCCCCCACCTCCCCCTCGGTTCAGCTGGGTGGCGTCGATGGGCTGCCCTCCAGGGCCCAGCCCCAGGCCAATCCCACTCAGGCCACCTGGGGACACAAACACGATCCTTCACATCCTGAACTAACTGGCTCACAGGAACAGGAAGTTGGGATTTGGAAGGGGAGGGGGTGCACTTACGAGGAAGAGCCGGGGGTCTCTCCGGGGGTGCGAAGTCTCCTTTAGGCAGAGACTTCTCATCCTGAAACACAGACACGTCCGCTCAGACACTACTCAGACGCCATCTTGGATGACATCATCTAGGTGTGTTTGGGCTGGAGCCTCGAGTGCGCTACTTACCAGTTTAACGTGCATGACCCTGTTGAACAGCAGCTGGCCGTTGAACATGGCTGAAGCTTCCGTCAAGGACAAACATGGAACCCTTATCAGACATTACCTTCGAATAACCAAACTTTACAAACACATCATACCTACACACCACGCCCTCCACACACACACAAACGCACACACTTGAGGATACAGACTGCCTGGACAGCTTCGATGGGCATGTCGAAGGTGACGGTGCCCATGCCCCTGCTCTTGCCATCCTTGTCCTCCAGGATGTCGGCCCTCACCACCATGCCCGCCATGCCAAACACCTCCTTCAGCTTCTTCCAGCCCACCTTGTAGTCCAGCTGCGAGAACACAAGATGGAGGACAGCGCCCAGTTAGGACCTGAGTCATGGCAGCTCTGGAAGTCATTTAAGTGAGGTTTCTGCTAGCTGAATACAAGTTAGAGTGAGAAACGTTAAGGTGTTCCTTTGTGTGTTGGAGTGCGTGTGTGTGTGTGTGTACGAGAGAGAATGTGCGTGTGTAAGTGTGTGTACGAGAGAGAATGTGTGTGTGCAAGTGTGTGTGTGTACGAGAGAGAAGGTGTGTGTGCAAGAGTGTGTGTGTACGAGAGAGAATGTGTGTGTGCAAGTGTGTGTGTGTGTACGAGAGAATGTGCGTGTGCAAGAGTGTGTGTGTGTACGAGAGAGAATGTGTGTGTGCAAGAGTGTGTGTGTGTACGAGAGAGAATGTGTGTGTGCAAGTGTGTGTGTGTGTACGAGAGAATGTGCGTGTGCAAGAGTGTGTGTGTGTACGAGAGAGAATGTGTGTGTGCAAGAGTGTGTGTGTGTGTACGAGAGAGAATGTGCGTGTGCAAGAGTGTGTGTGTGTGTGTGTACGAGAGAATGTGTGTCCACACAAGCGTGTGTGGGCCTGAACTCCCGTACGTTAGCCACGAAGATGGTGCTGCCGATCTTGCCGGCCTGCAGGCCGTGGATGATGTCATTGGGGATGCTGGGGTTGTTCATGAGACTGGGAGGGATGTTGACCACGGGGGGGGCTCCCGGCCCGGGCCCCATGCGCTCCATGCCCATGCGCTCCATGCCCATACGCTCCATGCCCATACGCTCCATGTTCATGCCCATGTTCATGTTGCCCATGTTGCCCATGTTCATGCCACCGTGACCTCCGGGGGGGCCGCCTCCGTTGCCTCCCCCGGCTCTGCGGGCGTCCCTCTGGGCGATCACGCCATCTGGGTCCTGGGGAGGGAGGGAGAGGGGTTTAGCTACTTAAGGGGTGGGAGGGTGTAGCTCAGTGGTTAGAGCACCTGAATGAAGGTTCAAATACACCCCAGGTGAACTCACCTCTTTGACCTTGAGAGGGCGTCCGTTCAGGTTGTGCTTGTTCACCTTCTCCACTGCTTTCTTCATCAGGTCCTCGGTCCTGAACTCAACCACCCTGAAGATAGAAAGTTCCGTCAACACCCGCTACCCAGACACCAGCTAGCCCAGAAACAGCTCACACGGCTAGGGGAGAATACTCACGCGCATCCCTTGGTTGATGGAAGACAGCAACGACCGCAACGACACCAACGAAAGTAGAAGACAAGATCATTCAAGTTAGAAATCAGCCGTGGTAAATTGATCAAAAATGTGTCCCCCCCACAGGCAAAACTTTATATGAAGACAGGCATTATAATAGATATTTAATCTACACAAAAGCAATACAGTCTAGGCCTTAAATTCTTACCTCTTAGAAACGCTAGCCCACCAGACAACATTACAAAAAGCACAGGTCAATCTTAAGCACTCAAGTTTCCAATTCAAAGCCAGGAGGACCCTAACAAAATGGTGTTTCCATGGAAAGCTACTGGAAATATCTGACCCACAAACCAGAGTCTAGGCTTCAGGATTCGTGTGACGGCGATACAAACAGCCCTGTTCCGCCGCCCCTAGGGGGCGCCCGTGTAATGAACCAACACGACCAGCAGAGGGACGTAGCTAGCTACTGCTCACAGGCGAACGGCACAGGAGAACACAGTCCCCAATCCGGACGCCGGAGGAGCTAAGTTCAGTGCCACAAACATTCACCGAACACCTCCCTCCGCACGCCTCCCTCACACCCCTCAGGATCTCCCTCCAGAGCCCTCTCCTCAGGTTTTTATACAACATCCCCCACAACAGTTGAAAGATTAAGTAAATGACTCAAGCTGACAAACACAGGTTCGTCTATGGTTGTTTTTTTTGGTCCACTTACCCTTGACTTGCCTTCTGCGTCCATTAAGTGTTCCACGTACGTAACCTCACCCACTACAAATCAGATTGCAGACGACACACACCAGGGGAGAGAAGCCAACAGAACAAGGGGGGTTTAGAGCAGACGAACACGATGGGGGGGCCGGGGACAGCGGGCTCGGCCCTCAACTCCAGCTCCTTCCCCTCTCTGGCATCAGATGCACCAGTCTGGTACAGGTCTACAAAAAGCGAGCTTACAACCTAGCAGAAACTTCTCAGCCCGTCCTCGATGAACTCTCCAAACACCAAAACATCCCTAACAGTCAGACGCCGCTGCCAGGCCCTCTGGGCGGTGAGAGACGGCACTCTGGAACTATTTCTTGTCGGCTAAATGAGCTGATTGAATGACAGTCTGTTTCTGTAACCCAAGGAACCCCCTTCCATGAATTCATCGGTTTTATTTAGCAAGATGGTCTTTTAGCAACCAAGACTTTGCCACTATGTCTTCCCCCATCAACTCCGATATGCTCAACTGGACTCACTGGTGATATCAAAATAATAATATACTGGAACCGAGGCAGCTCAACAATTTATGCTTTGGTACGCCCGTAGATAAAAGCTCATTCCAGCAAATGAGTCGACTCCCAAGAATCTGCTTCCAGATGCTTGTCTGGAGCCTCGAACCAGGCTGAAGAAGCGGCTCTCTTTTGTAGACCTGTACCCCCAACAAAGACCCCAACACACTTCCGTGATTGGCACAACACGAAGATCTGCCGAGACAATATTTGCTGTGTCAAACCTAAAAAGAGAGAATGCAATTTAAACGCCACATTCAAAATCAACTCCAAAAAAACACCACAAAGTACTGATTCTGAAAGGCGTTAGCAGGGCCTAACAGATCACCTTTAAGCTTTGTGATTAAAGCAGGTGCTATCTACTGAGTTAAATTACAAGGATATCAACATCTTTGTCACAGCTGTGCAGTTTAGTTGCTTTAGCTGTAAATGACAAACCATTCTTTTGGCTTAATGATTCCCCTGGTGAATAAAAAAAGTCTACCATACATCCAGCTGCAAATGAAGATGGAATTACATCAGTCCACACACATCAGCATTCTTCATCTCCAAGCTCATAATCAGGAATCAAAGCAAGACCCACAAAGATTAACAATGCTTAACAAACTACACCTGAGACCAAATTCATTTCACGTCTCATGGCAATGTAATGGAAGTATGACCGTTTTTTTTTATGAAACTCTGAATAAATATCCCTATCAGGGCCCAACACAAGTGTTTTAGATGGAACAGTTCAGATAAACCTAACATAACCTGTGGCTTAACCTTCATTCGTGGATTCTCACGGTTGAAATCGTGGGGAGCCTTAAATCCACATGCTTCGATAAAACAAAAGTACAGTTATAATGCTATTCATAGCACTATAAAAATTCCTAGCCAAGGACACAAACCCAGAGAAAGATTTTCTGAAAACTAAACCATGACTTCCAGTTTTCAAAACACAGAACAAAGAACTACAAATTACGATTTGTTGAAGTCGTGTTCTCCTGTTCAAATCTGCCAAAGCCCGTCAAGTCTACACTGGAGTCAAAAGATACGACCAATAATATAAGTGGCCTTTGCCCAACTCCATAAACTGAGCTGCTTGTCCGAGCCTCGGGCCACCATACCTTTCTCTTTCATCAGATCCTTGAGCGCCTGCCATTTGACGTCGTACGGGATGTTGCTAACAAACACACGGTATCTCTTGGACGGGTTTCCGTAGGGTTCGAAGCGGCCGCTGCCTCCTCGTTTCTGCGGTCTCTCCTTGCGCGGGGCCGGTTCATGTTTGGCCTTGCCGTTCACTTCCCTTTGAGAGAAAAAAAAAAAAAAAAGTTTTAACATTTAAAAATATTACAACACTCATCCTTAAGCTTTGGGCCTACGGGCTATGGAGAAATAGAACTTAAAACTTAATTCATTCTGGAAGTCTCGTTAAGTGGTCCACTTAAGTGAAACGCTGTCCGCACATTAGCTAGCTACTAACAAAGGACGACGCCAGCAATGCATTAGCGGAGCTCTGTACAGAGTCAACTAATTTAACCGGTCAATGAAACATTTCTCTTTCAGCGTATAAAAACTAAATTATACTTGTAATAGCACCATCCAATATCTGGTTGTTGTATGAAAGTGCGACCCAGTGACTTTTAGACACCGCTTAGCTTTATCCGCAAACTAGCAAGCAGCTAGCCTAGCGAGCTATTGTGCAATATAGACTACCAGATACCAACGAGAACATGAAACATGGCAATCAATTTAGCTACCCATGCCAACGTTAAATTGCATGCCGATTAGCATTGCTAGCAAGATATCTGGCACTTTCTTTTTGTCGTTACGCTAGAGCAACTTTCAAAATTTTTAAAGTAGAAAGGCCTAGTGTTAATCCCTATAGCGAGCTAGCACTAGCTAGTTAGTTGATAAGTGAATGGCGGTGCGCTACCCCTGCTGTTGCTGCTGCGGCGGTGGGCCTGGTTTCTCGGGAACAGCCTGCGCCTGTTGTTCAGTCGACATCTTGCGCAGTTTTTCTTGTTTCGGTGGATTTGGAATACAAAAAAATCACTCTGTTCACTATCGAAGAGCTATCAAACTAGCAAAATCCGTGTTTGTTATCCGTGTTTTGCGTGATTTTCTTGCTTAAAGATACAACTGTGCAGACCAAGCCTCCGTGCGTTGGGCTCAAGCTAGTGAAATGGCGGAGGAGGATGTGGCGTGTTAGTTCAGCTCCGGCGTTACCAAGGAGAGAGCATGCCGGGACATTTCCAGGTGGTTCAAAAAAAGCCTATTTTCAAATTTATTTTCCCAGAAAATGCAGCGGACAAAATGATAACACACACACACAATATATTTTTCAAAGCAGTCACATTTATTGCTTCTTCTATGCACATTTACTAATCAGCCAGTTTAGATAGTATTTATGATGGGATTTTCACAATGTTTACTAAAAAATAAATACAAGACGAGTGTCGCACAGCTCAAAAATATACAAAGGCTTGGAATTAATGTAAACTTTTAAAACATTTTACAAAAGAAAAAAAAACTATCCACCTTTGCAACCATTTTAAAAGGTGTTGTATTTACAAGTTTGTACAAAAAAATAAGACAAAACTGATGCAAATCTGTTGTGATTCAAAGCATTCAGCCTGAAAGAGATGCAGCTAGTACCAATCTATTACTCTGTAACTCTCTTTAACTATTTGTATATGGTTCAAAAGCATCAATTCAATCAAGTAACCAAAATAACAGTTCTACGTTACTAACGTGTACACATTTATACCCTTTGGTGAAAGCATCAACTGTGCACTACTCATCTTAATGCATGCTCTGGTCAAGGGCCAGGAAGAGGTTCTCACAGGGAAGTCAAACAGTCATGAGGAAAGTTCTCCATACATAACCTCAGGTACAGTAAAAGACAAAAAACCTTCACAATCCCCTCATTATCAGTGCAAGTCTAGATTATATGTAAAATTATCGGAATGATAGTTCACAGACAAACTCCTTTGTGTACCCTGTAGAAGATAGTTAAACAGCACTAGATTTGTTAAGAGTTTCGTCCCGATATCAAGGAGACAACGTCCTTTTCGATGGACTGGTGCTTATCTTACTATGTTTTGACATAGTAAGCAGTCAGCAATTGACTTTAAAGTCATAAGGCCAAGATAAAGTTAACAGTTGCACCTTTAGTGTCATTAAACAGATTACCGCAGAGAAATATGGCTACATAGCAACACTAAAAGTGTTTATTTTAGCATAGTTTCAGGTAGCATAATGAAGTGTTACTAAAGAAGTACCGTTTGATAAAACAACAGACATATTTTGATAAAACCACAAGTAAAGGATGTCTGTGGATCTGCTGCATGGCTGCTGGGCTCCTGGGCTCCTGATGTTGTTTAACATTCACCACTGTAGCTTATAAGTTTGAGTTAGTTGTTGCTTTCTTTGAGTGGAAAAATATGTTGCTGATTTCTATTTTTAAAAACGTATCTGGGTTCACAAATCTCCAGAACCAGTGTTTTTTTTTTAAATAAAGCTTTAACATCAGTCTCACTAGATTATATTTATAAACAAAATAAGTCTCTGAATAAAATATGTTATCATTTAAAAATATCATAAATTCATGTCATATTTTGAGTGTTTCTTCTCTAGGTGTTTGGAAAATGTTGGAAACCACACACATGCTCATAATAACAGTTATATTTCTCGATAATTTCATGTTCACAGATTATTCTGTGTTTAGTCATCAAAATAAATAATACATCTAAATTTAGACCACTGATGCATGGAAAGGACCACCACAGAGGCAGGTATTTGAGGAAAACAAGGGGCGCACTTGGTACGTAAAACAGCAAGTACTGGAACTCAACTCTTATTTTTTCTTTACAGATACACAACCTCTTGAATTATTGACCTTGCTTTTAAAACAGTGTCAAGTCACACCTACACTGCCAGCTGACTAAACTGTACATCAGGCTACGGAACATCCCGTCCGCAGTGTCTCACCAGCAAGCTTTTCATGCTCAACTTTGACACTTTCCTGTAAAAACCACAACCACAGTCACAAAATCCTTAAATTCTCTCACTAAGACATACACATTTCAAACTTTTAAATCGTAAAAAAGTCCATCCCTTTGCCTACCACACAGGTTAACCTCTCGTTCCACTAGAACACTTCCCCCTATACCTGCTCAACACTCCAGAACACGTCAACAAACCACAAGTGACCCCCTACCCCACACCTGAACCCCACACCTGAACCCACACATCGTCCCCAACCTCTCCTCTAACATCCGTCCACACTTCCTGACCACAACCCAGACGCCCATTTTGTTTCCTCGCTTCCTCTTACCATCCCTAGCTTCCCACACCGGATTGTCATGTTAGTTATTTACTGTGATATTTCCAGTCCTTATATAAAAAAGGCTCTATTTCATGCCTGTATCATATCTTACATAGACGCGATTCGACTCAGATCGTAACATGAATTCCAAATTCCACAATAATTCTTAATTCCATAATGTTTTTCTACGTTTTTTTTTAATTGCATGCTGTTTAGGAAGGATGCACAGGAGCGGGATATGAACGTGTCATACTTTTCTGCTCTCCAGGAAAGGATACGAACATCAGCAACCTTCACATGTTCCTCCTGCTCTCCCTGTGGGAGAAAACCCCAGTTTGATAGATATCAATATTTGGTAACCGTGTCCAATTCATTCACCTATAAGCACACACACTTTGAGTGGTTTGTTTGATCTAATCGCTTAGGTATTCACAGAATACATTGTGATAGTAACAGTATTTAAAAACAGGGATGTAATAATATTGGCCCCTGGAGTATTTATTATCAGTTGTTATTCCTTTTAATATTATTATTATTATTTTTACCATGCTAGTCTTTATCATCTTATCTATGGAAAAAGTTGTTCATAAGAGAACATCTGGTTGATAAAGGCAGATTTCTTCGAGTTTTTATGGCATGTCTCTCTCTCTCTAGCTGTAGAGGTAAAAGCAGAGGCTTACAAGAGCCACAGACTGATTATAGTTACATATTCAAACAACCACTAAAACTAGGGGTAAACTATATTTATGTGTAAATATATTTCTTTTTTTACAGGTATCTGTACAGGTGGCATTTCCCATAGAATTTCATAAAAGTGATAGTAGTAAAAGGGGTATTTCTTGAGGAGTTAGGAATCAAGTGCAAAGGATGTTGTGGTTAATTGTAAGGAATTGTTAGCTTTCGTACTGAGGACCCATCTGATTGTGTTGAGGGTTCCTGGAGAAGAGAATGAGGCCAGTCAAAGATCTCAGAGAGACTTTCAGATCAAATAGAGATATCTACAGATCAATTAGATATCTCTACAGATCAATTACATACCTACCGATCAATCAGACATATTAGAGAGACTTTACAGATCAATCAGACGTCTCATAGATACCTATGGATCAACTGGAGATGCCTGCATGAGAAAAGGCTACAGTAAGATTGTCCTAAGCGTGTTTGCTTGTAGATGTGTAAACATACAGTCATGTGTGATATTCTAATGTTCTCCTCGTGGATGTGAAGACAGGTGTTCCTCCCTTAACCCTAACTGCCCTCACTAAGTGTCCCCAGCACACAGCAGTACAGTGTTTATGTATGTGATACATGTCAGATCTCCTGCCTGTGAATGGAACTCGGATGAAGCTTCTACCTCCTTTTCTGTGTTGTAACAGTCTGTCCTGTGGAGCAGAAGGGGATGATTCCCTGTTTGTTTGAGTTCTCC
Source organism: Osmerus mordax (assembly GCF_038355195.1). NCBI lineage: Eukaryota > Metazoa > Chordata > Actinopteri > Osmeriformes > Osmeridae > Osmerus > Osmerus mordax. Next base: position 1,123,154 of record NC_090075.1, read on the forward strand.
CATGTTAGTGAATACAGCTTTCATGTGTTCGTCAGCAAAGTAAGCCACGTGTGACTTTGTGGCTTAAAATAAGGACAACAATATGTTTTTCTTAATGTATTGATATGGAGGTTTTTGTCACTGGTAAAATACGTCAAGTAAATTTTTTTCCTTTTTGCATTGTCTTTAGTGTCATTATTCGCATCTTTTGTCAGGCTTAAAAAAAAAACTCAAAAATGTTTTTTTAACTTTAAAAAGCCATTTTCCCCTCTCGCCTAACAACACAACGCCTTCCGGAAAAAACGGTTCACCACAGTTCAAAAGGTCACTGTTGAAAAAAGACCATTCCGGAACTCTCCGATAACCCCTAATCTACGAAACCCTGCCCCTTGCTGATTGGAAGTGGAAAGGGAAGTGCTGCGTCACGCTAGGCGGAGCCCTGAGAGGACCTGTCGTCATGGGGACTCCCGTCCGAGTTCTCCGTCTCCCCCTCCGAGATCGCCTGCATGGGGGCCGTGAAGTGCCGGCTGCGATTCCCAAAACGGCTGCTGTTTGCTGGGGGAGGGATCCGGGATCGCCCCTGCCTGGAGCCCACGGAGGGCGGCAGAGCTTTGGGGGAGAAGCCCTCAGCGCCGGTTCTGGGGGGGCTGTGGAGGGGATCAGGCCCCCGGGGGGAGAGCGGGGAGAGGGGAGAGGCGGGCTCCTCGGCCAGGCACTGGCCCCCCTCCAGGGGGAAGTCTCCCGGGGGTTTGGGGGCGATGGGGCTCTTGAGGATCTCCGTGGCGGACATGCGGTAGCTGGAGTCCGAGCGGCTGCCCTTCTTCAACAGCAGCAGTTTGAACTCCTCGTTGGAGGTGCTCGACTTCCGGGCGCTCCGATAAATCGGCCCCGGGGGCTTCTGGGGGCCAGTAGGGGTGGCCGGGGAGGCGGGGGGAAGGGGGGGCGGCGGGGTGCTGGGGGACAAGGCGGGGTGGCTGGGTGGGGGGCCACATGAGGCCGCACCCAGACGACCTCGAGTGCCCAGCTCTCCAGAGTCCTTCCTCCCCAACACTTTCCTTTTGGATCTACAAACCAGGAAGTTACACACGGTCACTAACCCGTCATATTGACTGGCATTTATCTGTACAAGCATAAGTACAAACAGTATATTACTGATGTAAAACAATAAAAAGTAACCCACCTGTGTATCATGGCGAACAGATCCTCGGTGGTGCGTGTCTTGTTGGGGGATAGGAACACGCTGCCCTCCTCGTCCTGGGGGGAACCTGTCCTGTCGCTGGGGGGAGACTCTGCGGGGGGGGGGGGGGGACATAGGGGAGCTTTACTTGGTGGTCATGACAACAAGGGAGAGGTGTAGCTCGTGGTGAGTGTATGTGTGTGTTGAGCATCCCCTGTTACCTTTGCGGAAGTCCTCCTCGGTGTCAGGGGTGGGGCTGCCCTCCCTGATCTCCTGTAAGGCACTTCTGGTCACCTGATCACCCGATGGGCCACTCCCCTCGTCCCTGCTTCCGCCATCGCTGATTGGATAAGCTTGCGACGCTTCAGACAGACTGCTCAGATCAGGCACTTGGTGGAGGACGCTGGGTCTGTGGGCTGGGCTGGGCTGAAGGGCCGAGGAGGCCGCTGGCTTGGCCGGGGGTTCTTCAGCCGGGTCAGAACCAGGAGGCTGGTTCAGATCCGACTCACAGCTGCTGCTGACGGACAGAAGCTCCTTGGAGGTGGCTCTGGTCTTCCTCTCCTCTCCCTCCCCTCCACTGGTGCATTCTGGGACATCGGCCCTGGTGAGGTCAGAGTCTGGGAGGGACGGCGACACGCCCCAGATGGGGAATGAGGACTGTTTGTCCTGGCTGGGGGTGACCTCCCCATGGCAGGCTGCATCCCCAGAGAGGGGGCCTTCAGGGGCTCCGGCCGGGGGGGGATAGTGGTCCTGAGAAGGGGGGAGGTGGGTGCTGTAGGCTGGGGGCTTGCTGCTGGATGGGGGTGCAATGATGTTTACAGTGGGACACTTGGGCTTGGCAGCAACATCTGGGCTGACCTCTCCCTGTTTCCCACCGACAGCCCTGAGTTGGACCGAGCGAAGCACCATGGGGGTGATGGCCATGGCGATGGAATCCGGCCCCTTGGCGGCTCCCTTGGCCTGGCCTTCAGCCTTAGGCGTGACCCAGGCTGCGGTTGCGGCCTTCTGCTTGCTTTGTTGCAGTGCATGTACCTGGTTCCTGTGGGCTGAGGGCTTGCAGACAACGTTGTGAAGGGAACTTAGGTCCAGGTGGGTGGGAGGGATGACTGGCAGCTCCAGCTGCGTCTTGGAGGAGAAGGTGAGGGTGGGCTGAAGGGAAGACAGGGAGGATTTCCTCTCCGGGACTTTGGGTTTCCGTTTACCACAAGAGGGCGACAGAGGGCCGGGGAAGAAAGCGGAGGGGAAGGAGGAAGTGGGGGTCTCCGACTGGCTGGAGTATCCACTGGAAGGAGAGGCCAGGCCGGCAATTTTGTCAGGGGAGGCCAGCTTGAAGTCTCCGTCGGCAGAGGGCAGGGAGGGCGTGGTGGGCAGGGAGGGCGTGGTGGGCCTGGAGCCGGGCTGGGAAGCCAGTGACTCAGAGCTCTCCTGGGACTTGACGCACTCGATGACGGTGGTGCCCGTCGCCGTGCTGGAGTTGGACAACGACCTGTAGGGGTCGCTGTTGGACCTCAGGTCGTTGAGGAGCCAGAGATCGGCGTAGTCGGACTGCACGGCGCCCTGGTCCTTGAAGGAATGCGTGTCCGTGGAGCCAAACAAGCCTGAGTCTTGTATCTCATGGCGGCCCGCCACCCCCCAGGCCTCCAGGGGCTCCAAGCCCAGCGGAGGGCCCTCTCTCTGGTTTGAGGGGCTGGCCATGCCCGGCTGGAACTTCCTCTCCATGGAAGACCACGGAAGCTGCTGAATGCTGGTTATCTTTGGTCGGTCTTCTTCCGAGGGCTTTACCTCGCTGGAGATCTTCCGCAGAGAGGAGCTGCGTCGAGGAGGAGAGGGTTTCGCTTTCGTCTTCCTCAGAGAGAGGCAGCGTCTCCCCAGGGTCAGGTGACCGCTGAGGTCCGTCTGGCTGTCGGACCGCCCGGCAGCTGTATAGTTGTCGGTGAAGCTCTTGCTCCCCTTGAGCCCGCAGTCGAAGTGCATGGAGGTGAAGTACCCCTCAGTGTCCACGGAGTAGTGGGAGGCGCTGTCCTTCTCGGACGGAGGCTTGTCTGAGAAGCTCTCGTAGGTGGCCATGCTGGTGAAGCTGGGGCATCCCAGGCTTCCCTCCGCCTCCTGGCCCTGATCCGGGCTGAAGTCCTGGGGGCAGTGGGGGTTGGGGTGAGGGGGGTAGCCCCACTCGCCCTCGCTGGCGGTGCCGACGCCGGCGTCCTCCAGGAGGTCCATGGCGGTGGACGAGAAGGAGCCGGTTCTCTGGGTCCGCGGGCCGCCCAGCCGGTCGCCGTGGTAGCCGTCCATGATGAAGGCGCCGGAATCGTCGCCGGGGTGCGTGGTGGCGTTGAGCGACAGCTCCGAGTCGCAGTGGGACGACCCCGTCAGGGGGGGCGAGGCGGCCGGGGGGAGGGTCTCCGAGGTCTGGGAGGGGCACGTGGAGCTACTGCCACTCCAGTTCCCGCTGGATGACTGGTGGTCGTCCTTGTGGTCCACCATCGCCCCCCCCAGCACCCCCGTGGTGGAGGAGGAGTGGACCGGGCTGCTGAAGGTGTCCGAACTCGACGAGATCTCACAGCTTCCCATGTCCACCGTCCCAGGGAGGCGTGACCGGCCCCTGTCCAGCCAGGCAGACTCGGGGCTGCCGGGGCACGGCTGGTACTTGAGGCAGCCTAACTGGAGGCCTGACAAGGCCTGGTCATCAGTGCTCCCCTCCTCCTCCTCCTTCAGCTCCCCGGGGCCGGACAGGAAGTCCCTGGGGCCGGACAGGAAGTCCTCGGCCTCGAAGGGCGACAGCTCCTCTTCCTCGTCGTCCTCGTCGCTGTCATCGCGCCCCTCGTCCACCGGACACCCGCCCTCGCGGGGAAGGCTCCGGGAGCGCAGCCGGGCACCGACCGAGGATGAAAACATGGAGTCAGCGCCGTCTGGGAGCGATGAGATGTTCCCGGTGGAGCGTGAGAGCGGGACGGAGGCGGCCTGTCCGCGCTGGGCTCGCAGGCGGCGGCGCGACGGAGCGGAGGAGGCCGGGAGGTCGTCCGTCTGGCAGCCAGAGTCCTTGGTGCTGTGGCGGCAGCTCAGGTCCTCGTCGCAGAGCGCCGGGTCGGCGTGGACGATCACCGTGCGCTCCCTTGACCCCGGAGACTCGTCAGAGTCTGGGGAGACAGAACCTCGGACAGTTAGAACCTCGGACAGTTAGAACCTCGGACAGTTAGAACCTTAAGACAGTTAGAACCTCAAGACAGTTAGAACCTTAAGACAGTTAGAACCTCAAGACAGTTAGAACCTTAAGACAGTTAGAACCTCAAGACAGTTAGAACCTCAAGACAGTTAGAACCTTAAGACAGTTAGAACCTCAAGAGAGTTAGAACCTCAAGAGAGTTCAAAGTAGTAGTGGTAATAACAATAATAATACTGTATAAATAATAATTATAATAACAACAATAACAGTGTTAATATTGTGAGGTACCGAGGTCTTGCTGCAGTTGTCTGGGGATCCCAGCGATGGTTCTCCTCCTCCTCAGCTTCCTGCGGCGCTGGAGCAGCGACTGAGAGGGAACCAGGGAACCGCGCACACTGGCTTCTCTGTCGAAGCCCACCCCTGAGGAACACACAGAGCGTGAGGAAGAGTCCTCTGCCTCTCCTGCTGCTCTGAGGTCTCGGACACTCACCACAAACACCCCGAAAGATTTAAAGGTAACATGAGTTCAACATCTGTCTCATGTGAGTGAATGTTGTGTAATATATAATACTGTGGCAGTACTATTCGGATAGCTTAAAAAGCGTTCTTACAAATAGCAACGGCACAGTTTAAGACACAAAAAAAAAAGGATGAAAGAATCGTCATCTGTCACACAACAGTTGGAAATTAAACAAGTCAAAGGAACAGCCAGTCGTGCAGGCATGGTTCACACACATACACACACACACACACGACACACACACTCCCAGGACACAGACACACACACACACACACCCAGGGAGGAGAGAGTTAAACCCTACCAGACCACCAGATCCCTGATCCAGCTTCTCTCTGCTGTCTTGCTACACCCTTTCTCCCCTCACCACGCTGTCATGACTATCATGTGATTCCAACCTCGGCTCTCCAGAGTCACAGATATCATCCCTCTATCGTGCCAGCGTGCAGCTTCTCTCTCTATCTGAGTCGGACTCAGACCCTCTTGGCAACCAGTCTCGTCAGACCGAATAGGAGGGAGAGTGGATTCATTGGGACGGGCGTTTTAACTATTCTAATGGGTCTAATTGGCATTCACGGCACAGTGTGAGGCTCTTCGCAATCCCAGGCACAAACAACCCAAACAAGACAACCAGGAAGTCACTAGTTCGCGAACCATGACTTGCACATTCTAGTTGGATTCTCCGGGACAATGTGGGTCTGTGTTGTACGTTGAAGTGCTGATTTGCATGCACTTCAGGCTTAGTTAGCTTCCAGACTGCATCGATATAAATAATTGTGAGCTAAATATAGATAAAGACAGTCAAAGTTATTCACCATCAGAGCGATTCTGTAGATTCTCTCACCAGAGTCTGTCGAACATCAGCTCTGGGTTTCACTCAGATGAAAACACTTCACCTCTCTGTTCTCTCTGAGACGGGACGAGAGTCACTAATGCCCAGTAAAGACTGTGGCTCTGTGTGTATCCAGTGTGTGTGTGTGTGTATCCAGTGTGTGTGTGTGTGTTGGTCTCCTCACTCTCCTCACACACCACACAGTGTAAGGTAGAGAGAGGTAGAGAGGCAGAGAGAGGTAAAGAGAGGTAGAGAGGTAAAGAGGTAGAGAGGCAGAGAGGTAGAGAGAGGCAGAGAGGCAGAGAGGTAGAAAGGCAGAGAGGTACAAAGGCAGAGAGGTAGAGAGGTAGAGAGAGAGGTAGAGGCAGAGAGGTAGAGAGGTAGAGAGGCAGAGAGGTAAAGAGGCAGAGAGAGAGGTAGAGAGGTAAAGAGGTAGAGAGGCAGAGAGGTAGAGAGAGGTAGAGAGGCAGAGAGGTAAAGAGGCAGAGAGGCAGTCCTCACCAGTGACGTTGATAGGGATGAGGCAGGAGGTGATGCCCTGGCCCCTCATCCTCTCCTCGGGGGTGGGCAGGGGCAGGGCGCCGGGCCAGTTGGTCTGCTTGTCCAGGGTGGAGGGGGTGTTGGGGACGGGGCAGCGAGGCCGCTGGCCCAGAGAGACCAGCCCCTCGTCATGGTCAGAGAGGGCAGACGCCTAGAACAGAGAGGGGGGAGGTTAGGCTGGGGTAGCTAGCGGGGGGGGGGGGGGGGGGGCGCGTTAGGCTGGGGTAGCTAGCGGGGAGGGAGGGAGGTTAGGCTGGGGTAGCTAGCGGGGAGGGGGGGGGGTAACAGTAGATCTCTCCGACTCAGACCCTTTGGGTGAAGCAACAAAGTCAAGTTTCCTTTAAAAAAAAATAATAATAATAATTGCACTACATGCGTTTAGCAAATATCACATGTATGTATGAGAGTTGCAGTAGGTCAGTAGACTGAACATCAGAGGGTCTGAGGTCTGCAACTACAGACTGGATATAAACATCTTCAAGAGAACACAACATGATGGCCACAGTTAACATCCCCTGACATTGCTGTGCATCCTGGCATCAAACAGGATCTCTGGAAACTGTCTTTATAAATAAGTCAAGACCAGCTGGAATGTGGAAAAACAACAAACTCGGTGTCCCTGCATGAGCGCACCGCCTCCTCAAACCTGCTGTCCACATCAGTCCACGTCCAGAACAAACCCAGGTCCCTCTAACTGCTCTGGTTCTAAATCAGTCTCAGGCCCCCTATAACTGCTCTGGTTCTGCCTATAACTGATCTGGTTCTGCCTCTAACTGATCTGGTTTTGCCTCTAAATGATCTGGTTTTGCCTCTAACTGATCTGGTTTTGCCTCTAACTGATCTGGTTCTGCCTCTAACTGATCTGGTTTTGCCTCTAACTGATCTGGTTCTGCCTCTAACTGCTCTGGTTTTGCCTCAGTCTCAGTCCCCTCTAACTGATCTGGTTCTGCCTCTAACTGCTCTGGTTCTGCCTCTAACTGCTCTGGTTCTGCCTCAGTCTCAGTCCCTCCTCTCCCTGCTGAAGGAGTCTCGAAGTCTCCTCACCTTTTCACTTCAACAGAGACGTGACACTGGGAGGGATTCTATGGCTATGCTGGTTCCCACTCCCCTCCCTCCCCCCTCCCTCCTCCCTCACAGATAGACCCAACTTTGTGCTCTCTGTTCCCAGATGACAAAACACTCGCCACAATGGATCTCCGTTCCCTTGGTAACACCTCCCAAACAGTAAAAAGTCATCAAATAGTGGGTTCAGTTCCCAGCTGATTTGGTTTTGGGAGAGGAGGCACATCGGTTTATAGACGGAGGGAGGGTGAGAGAGAGAGTGGGAGTGAGAGAGAGGGAGAGAGAGAGGGAGTGAGAGAGGGAGTTAGAGGGAAAGAGAGAGAGAGGGAGAGAGAGAGAGAGAGAGAGAGGGGGGGGGGGGGGGGGAGGGAGTTAGAGGAAGAGGCTGGGAGTAAAAAGACCAAGGCAGCATTTTGGTGTCTGGCCCTCTTCCAAAGACCATTTTCTCTGGAAAAGACTCTGGGTGAAGTAGTGTGAAAGAATGTCATTCATGACTGAAGAGAAACAGTTGAAAAAGGCAGGAGAAGAAGGAGAGAGAGAGAGGGAGGGACAGAGAGAGAGAGAGAGAGAGAGAGGGAGTAAGGGAGGGAGAGAGAGAGAGCAAGGGAGGGAGAGAGAGAGAGAGAGAGAGAGAGAGAGAGAGAGAGAGAGAGCGGGAGAGAGAGGAAGGGAGAGAGGGAGGGAGGGGTAGTGAGAGAAAGGGGGCCAGAAAAAGAGAGATTTTGTTGAAGAAAAAGAAGTATTTGATATGAAGCAGTGATGAACTGTAGGAACCACGTTGGCGAGCCAGCCCCTCTCTCTGAAGCAGACAGGAACCAGACAGACCACAGCCCTGAAGCATGATGGGTAATCCCAGACACAGTCGGAGCCCTGCCTACCCTGTCATTACAGCAACCCTGGAGTCTCTGCAGACACACACACACCGGGAAACAGCAGCTACTGTAGTTCTGAAACTCTGGATGGGCTCAGGTGGCTAACACAGGAGAATGAAGCTCATTTCCACTAAGGTACTTTAATTAGGAGAGGAGCAAGAGGAGGAAGAGGAGGAAGAGGAGGACAAATACCTTTCTGCTCCAGGGGGAGAAGTGACAGCACTCGATGGGGGAGGAGGAGGAGGAGGAGGAGCGGGATTCAAACTACCACACAAAACATGAAAAACAGAAAAACAAAAGAATGACAGGAATGAGTGATGGAAATCAAATATGAAAACAAACAACGACATCGCCACGGAGACAGGAGGGAGGGGATGATGACACATCACCATGACGAGAGGAGGGGAGGGGGGGGGGGTGAGGGAGGATGTGAAGGTAGGAAGATGATCAGCTCTTTGACCCGGTCAGTATTCTGCCTGTAAGAACGTAAACCAGGTTGTGAAGCTAGATGCTCCTGAATCCATCAGTTGGAGATCTGTAGGAAATTTGTCCTTGTAAGAGTAGGAATCCACAGGTCATCGCAAACTGCACCTGCAAGTTATCAAAAGGACCACGAGGTGGGCTGCATTCACCACGCAGAGTAGAAAAACACACTTCCTGTTTACCTGTGTGACAAAGTCATGATCCATGGATACAAAATAAATAAACACTGACTGACAAAAGGGTTTCCTGTGAAATAAGTTTGTGACACGGCTGTTATGATGAACCACATACATGTTTTTACAGATGATTGTATACCAGCCCCGAAGGACTGAGGCTCGTGTTCTTACCGTGGTCAGCGATCGGGGCCTCTGTTCCCGTGGCGACGGGTACGAGGAAGTGGGCGTCGCCACGGAGATGGAAATGGTCACCCTGCGCTCCCTGCTGCTTGCTCGCTGGCGGTCTGACACACACACACACACACAAGCACGTCAACAATAAGCATGAACAATATATCTCTTCGACGCACACACACAGGATTTTCTACTCCTCCTGGGGTTGTTTACTACAGTCAGGGAACAGAACAGGGTCACAGATCTACTTTAGCAGGAGGGAGTAACACCTAGATCTAGCCACTAGGGGGCGCAGGGTAGAGGTGGCCTAACAGAGATGCAGACCTTTACGGAAGGAAACTCTCTTCCCAGACAGGCCTTGAACCACAAAGCAAAACAGAAAGAAACAGATGAATGAAGGAAACATGGAACACTAGAAAAGAGAGAGAGACATAGAGAGTTAGAGAGAGAGAGTTTGGGAGAGAACACTAGAAAAGAGAGAGAGACATAGAGAGTTAGAGAGAGAGAGTTTGGGAGAGAGAGAGTTAGATAGAAAGAGAGAGAATCAACAGTCGACAGTGAATCAACCTTGTATGACTGTTAAACCTTTCTGTCTTCTGTCATCTTAACATGCATTTAGAGAGAGAGGAGGAGGCAGTGAAAGGACCAGACCCAGACCAGACCCAGGACAAGACCCAGGACCAGACCCAGACCCAGACCAGACCCAGGACAAGACCCAGGACCAGACCCAGACCAGACCCAGGACCAGACCCAGACCAGACCCAGACCCAGACCCAGACCCAGGACCCAGGACCCAGACCCAGACCAGACCAGACCCAGACCCAGACCCAGACCCAGACCAGACCCAGACCCAGGACCAGACCCAGGACCAGACCAGACCAGACCCAGACCCAGACCCAGACCAGACCAGACCCAGGACCAGACCCAGGACCAGACCCAGGACCAGACCCAGACCCAGGACCAGACCCAGACCCAGACCCAGGACCAGACCCAGGACCAGACCCAGGACCAGACCCAGGACCAGACCCAGACCCAGACCCAGGACCAGACCCAGGACCAGACCCAGGACCAGACCCAGACCCAGACCCAGGACCAGGACCAGACCCAGGACCAGACCCAGGACCAGGACCAGACCCAGGACCAGACCCAGACCCAGGACCAGACCAGACCCAGACCCAGGACCAGACCCAGGACCAGACCCAGGACCAGACCCAGACCCAGGACCAGGACCAGACCCAGGACCAGGACCAGGACCAGGACCAGGACCAGTACCAGGACCAGACCCAGTACCAGACCCAGACCCAGACCAGACCCAGGACCAGACCCAGGACCAGGACCAGGACCAGGACCAGACCCAGACCCAGACCCAGGACCAGACCCAGGACCAGGACCAGGACCAGACCCAGGACCAGACCCAGGACCAGGACCAGGACCAGGACCAGGACCAGACCCAGACCCAGACCCAGGAACAGACCCAGACCAGACCCAGACCCAGGACCAGACCCAGGACCAGACCCAGACCAGACCCAGACCCAGACCAGACCCAGGACCAGACCCAGACCCAGACCCAGACCAGACCCAGACCAGACCCAGACCCAGACCAGACCCAGGACCAGACCCAGACCCAGACCCAGACCCAGACCCAGGCCCAGACCAGGACCAGGACCAGACCCAGACCAGACCCAGGACCAGACCCAGACCCAGGACCAGACCCAGACCCAGACCCAGGACCAGACCCAGACCCAGTACCAGTACCAGACCCAGGACCAGACCCAGACCCAGGACCAGACCCAGGACCAGACCCAGGACCAGGACCAGACCCAGGACCAGACCCAGACCCAGGACCAGTACCAGACCCAGACCCAGACCCAGGACCAGACCCAGACCCAGACCCAGGACCAGGACCAGACCCAGACCCAGACCCAGGACCAGACCCAGGACCAGACCAGACCCAGACCCAGGACCAGACCCAGACCCAGACCCAGGACCAGACCCAGGACCAGACCCAGACCCAGGACCAGACCCAGACCCAGACCCAGACCCAGGACCAGACCCAGGACCAGACCCAGACCAGACCCAGACCCAGACCCAGGACCAGACCCAGGACCAGACCCAGACCAGACCCAGTACCAGACCCAGACCAGACCCAGACCAGACCCAGTACCAGACCCAGGACCAGACCCAGACCAGACCCAGACCCAGGACCAGACCCAGACCCAGACCAGGACCAGACCCAGGACCAGACCCAGACCCAGACCAGACCCAGACCCAGACCCAGACCCAGACCAGACCCAGACCCAGACCCAGGACCAGACCCAGACCCAGACCCAGGACCAGACCCAGGACCAGACCCAGACCCAGGACCAGACCCAGACCCAGACCCAGGACCAGACCCAGACCCAGACCCAGGACCAGACCCAGACCAGACCCAGACCCAGGACCAGACCCAGACCCAGGACCAGACCCAGGACCAGACCCAGACCAGACCCAGTACCAGACCCAGGACCAGACCCAGACCAGACCCAGACCAGACCCAGACCAGACCCAGTACCAGACCCAGGACCAGACCCAGACCAGACCCAGACCCAGGACCAGGACCAGGACCAGACCCAGACCCAGACCAGGACCAGACCCAGGACCAGACCCAGACCCAGACCCAGACCAGACCCAGACCCAGACCCAGACCAGACCCAGGACCAGGACTCACCTAGGTGCGCAGGCTTCAGGCTGTGCTGTGCGTGCTGATGCAGCTCCTGCAGACATGCGGGGCGTGAGCAGGGCAGGAGCAGGCCCCGCTGCAGCAGCCAGGGGGCCGCTGTAGTGCTGCATCCGCTTGCTCTCCACATCCAGGTCAGACACGGCTGCAAGGCACACACCCAGAACAAGAACAACTCAATTAATACTAAAAAGTTACTTTGTCAAATATACTGAGAGACTGGAGCAGAAGCAGTGGTTAAGATCAGGTGTTTGTCAACAAAAATGTATGAAATTAACCTAAGATGTGTTTGATTACAAGAATCATTTCAGCCCCCCCAAAAAGGAGGGGGGATTTGAACCTGCAACCTCTTGATCTACAGGTAAACGCACACAAACAAACACACCCTACCCTGGTGTTGATCCCTGTGTTGCAGAGTAAGGTTAAAGGTTAAGTGAAAACACACCAAAGCCATCAGATTGACAGCTTGTTTATCTCCCACAAGACCGAGCAGGAAGTGATAGCATCGCTATCAGGAAATCAGCATGTGTGGAGCGGATTAGTAGCAACACGGCAGGAGAAACCACTATAACAACAGCTCTGCCTGTCTGCCTGCCTGCCTGCCTGCCTGTCTGCCTGTCTGACTGTCTGTCTGTCTATGTATCTATCTATCTATCTGCCTGTCTGTCTGCCTGTCTGCCTGTCTGTCTGTCTGTCTGTCTGTCTGCCTGACTGACTGCCTGTCTGTCTGCCCCGGCATAGAGGTACACCAGCAGCATGCCGCCAGGTCAGAACCCGACACCTGGTCCTCCTGAACCATGACCTCGTACCCAGGGTGACCTCACACACTCCCACACACACACAACGAGGCAACCCCTCCCTCGCTGCTCACACACACACACACACACACAATCTGCCACCGATTACATCCTATAATAGTCAACAAAGAAGCTTAGAGAGCGCTTCTTTCTGCAGACCAGAAAACAACATATCCAGTTCATATTATTGTGGCATATCTATATCTATATTATGCGTATATCTCTGTATCTCCCAAAGGCATCAGCAGCCGCACCCTAACTCATACTGTGTGATCCTACACAAACGTATATAATGAGTAC
>NC_090075.1:1136138-1177179 GCF_038355195.1 Osmerus mordax
GATCCAATTTCCCACGAAAACAACAGCTAGATCCTCTGCCAGCAGTAATGACCTCCTAGCCCCAGCCTCTCCCCTCCTAGCCCCAGCCTCTAAACCTCAAGCCTCCCAGCCTCTAAACCTCCAGCCTTCACCTCTTTCCTCCATATCTCCTTCGCTCCAAACAGGAGAGAGGAGGTGAGGGGAGGAGAGAGGAGGAGGAAAGAGGAGAGAGGAGGAGAGAGGAGGAGAGAGGAGAGAGGAGGAGAGAGGAGGAGAGAGAGGAGGAGGAGAGCTGTTACTGTGCAGCAGCACCAGGACACTACCTCCCCAGCTGGGGGGGGCCAGGGTGGGCTGGCTCTCTAACAGGACAGAAGAAGAGAGGGGAGGAGAGAGGGAGAAAGGGGAGGAGAGGAGGAGATGGGGTAGAGTGGAGGGGTGTGGGGAGGGAGGGAGGAGAGAGGAGATATGGGGTAGAGAGAGAGGGCAGGGTGAGAGGGAGGGAGGGAGGATGTATAGAACTGACAGGAAAGCACTTTATAAAAAGTAAAGCCTATATATGAAACTCCCGGGGCTAAAGTGAAGCACAGACATTACTGCCAAGAATAGGAGACAAATCTAGCTGACCAGAAAACCCCTTCAGCAAGAGAGAGACAAAGAGAGAGAGACAAAGAGAGAGAGCAGTGGAGAGGGAGAGGGAGGAGAGAACAGAGCAAGAGAAAGCAAGAGAGAAAAAGAATTGAGAGCATAAGAGAAAGCGAAAGACAGAGAAAGAAAGGAGGGGGGTAGAGGGTGGAGAGAAAGAGCGAGAGAGAAAGTGAGAACACGAGAGAGATGTATAACTAAAGGAAAGACAGAGCCCTGAGAGAGAGAGAGATGAGAGAGAGAGATGAGAGAGTGTTGTTGGAGAGCTGACCTGCCCAGCCAGGACCTGGGGACAGACATGGAGTCATGCTATCTGGAGCATTAACATCCTCACATCCCCCACAGAGAAGGAAGCTGCTAGGAAGCTAGCAAGGAAGCTAGCAAGAAAGCTAGCGTCACACTGCTACACTGCTAGCATCTCTGAAACTAGCTCCACAATGGCTAGCCCTAGGTGTCTCCCTGTCCGGCTTAGACATGTAGAGGCTTGATCATGACCTTTGTTCTCTAACACAAACATGCTGAAAAGTAGCTGTTGTATCTGAAGCTGGCGTGAGCAAAACATCACAATGACAAAAATAGGATGAGTAGGCTTTAGACTGAGGCCGGGTGAGGCTGGGCGAGGCCGGACGAGGCCGGGTGAGGCCGGGCGAGGCCGGGTGAGGCCGGGCGAGGCCGGGCGAGGCCCGGTTTGAAAGCTGTGGCCACGCCCTGAGACACGCAGGTGTGTGTAGTCCAGAGCGTGTGTGTGTGAAGGAGGGACTCTGCTTTCAAAGGCTCTTTGAGCTTCTGGCTGGAGGACTGGAGGCACGGGGGAGGCAGGGGGAGGCAGGGGGGAGGCAGGGAGGAGGCAGGGGGGAGGCAGGGGGGAGGCAGGGAGGAGGCAGGGGGGGAGGCAGGGGGGGAGGCAGGGAGGAGGCAGGGAGGAGGCAGGGAGGAGGCAGGGGGAGGCAGGGGGGAGGCAGGGGGGGAGGCAGGGAGGAGGCAGGGAGGAGGCAGGGAGGAGGCAGGGGGAGGCAGGGAGGAGGCAGGGGGAGGCAGGGAGGAGGCAGGGAGGAGGCAGGGGGAGGCAGGGGGAGGGCAGGGAGGAGGCAGGAGGAGGCAGGGAGGAGGCAGGGGGAGCAGGGGGGAGGCAGGGAGGAGGCAGGGAGGAGGCAGGGGGAGGCAGGGAGGAGGGGAGGCAGGGGGGAGGCAGGGGGGAGGCAGGGAGGAGGCAGGGAGGAGGCAGGGGGAGGCAGGGAGGAGGCAGGGGGAGGCAGGGGGGGAGGCAGGGGGGAGGCAGGGAGGAAGAGAGTTCACATACCAGTACCACCACAGTCTAAACACCTGTATGGAGACAACGCTGTCAGCAGATCACTGCTTCCTGTTCCAAACGCAGATTTATTTGAACACCAGCTCTGTGTAACAGAGAGCTTTGTGCTCACCCTCAGACCCCAGCAGAGACTGAGTTAGTTAGGAGAATCTTTGTTATTATCCTGCTGGACGCGCTTGAAAACCCCAGGCACAAGTAGCCTGGACCTAGCAAGAAGAACGCTTTTGTCGAGGCAATCTCAGGGTACTAAAGATTAACTTAACAATGAAAGACTTACTGTAATATCCCTTAAAGATACCTACTCTATATCTCCAACATCAGGGAGCAAATGGAAATAGGACTTGCGGGTGTTTAATAAGCCTCGAGCCCAGCTTTAATGACCATCTCCTTCTCTTATCAGTGCATCTCGTAATCTCACAGACTGATAGTGAAGTGCAAAGTCACATGCTGAGCTGAAAGCAGAGAAGTTCAGGCTCTGGGCTCTGACGCGGTCTGGCTGTAGCCGTGACGACGTGCCAACGTCTCTTGTCGTGTGCTTAACATATTCTGGGAACAAAAAGAGTTGTTGTGCGCGAGGAGGGTAATTCCGTTGCGTAACGCTTAAGTCTTTCATTGCGATGGGTGGGCTGGGAGCTAAGAGGGGGTGTGTAGAGGGGAAGGAGATGGAGGGGGGAGGAGGAAGCGGAGGAGGAGGAGGAGGAGGGGTACAAAGGCAGCTGAGAGATAATATGATTTAAAGATAGGCAGAGTTATGAGGTGGTATGTGGAGAAGGGAGGAGCGGGGGGGCAGGTGGGTCTACTGAGGTTTTAGAACCTGTGGAGGGGGGGGGGGGGGGTCTCCCGGTTGCCATGGGGACAGCCAATCCCCTCTGAGCTCTCCTAAGCATGAGATCGCAGGAGGAGGAAAGTTGGTTTCACTTTTTTTTTGAGAAATGAAATGAGAGACTTTGGAAGGAGTTTAAGAGAGCTGAGATGTTACTGGAAGCAGCTGCATGTATCAGCCTTCAGACAGAGAGAGACAGAGACAGAAATAAAGAGAAAAAGAGAGAAAAAGAGAGAGGGACACAGAGAGAGAGGGGGGCAGTTGAAGCAGAGTTCCCAGAGAACAGTGAGTGGGAAAACAGAATATCTTTGATGAGCCTCAGTGTGCAGGGTGAAGTCATGACGAGCTGCATTCCTAGCAGGAAATGACATGGGGGGGGGGGGGGGGGGCAGGGGGGGGAGGGTCAGATGAGTTTGGGGTTCTAGTCGCTGGTCTTGGTGGGAACACCAAAGTGAAGTATCAAGTGACTTCAGGACAGTAACTCCTACAAGATGAGCTGAGGGTTCAAGCTCAACCTCTCTGAGACTCACACACACACACACACTCTCTCTCACACACACACTCTCACACGCACTCACTCTCTCTCACACACACACTCTCACACACACAACCTGCTCAGAAGTAAAACATTTGAAGACAGCACCATGCCCCCTGCCTTCCATTCAGGAAAAAAAAACATCTGAGCCTCATGTTGACTGTTGACTGTTGACTCTCTGTCCTGAGATGCAGGACAGAGAGGACTGTCCTGCATCTCTCAGCCCTGCGACAGCTTCTAACTGGACGGCAGGGAGGGAGAGAGGGGTGAGACAGGGGGAGGGAGGGGGGAGAGGGGGGAGACAGGGGGAGTCAGGGGGGAGAGGGGTGAGGCAGGGGGTGAGAGGTGAGGAAGGGGGAGGGTGTGTCCATCCATGGGGGAGGGTGTGTCCATCCATGTGAAACAGAAAGACCCTAAAAGCAGTTATCCTGTGTGTGTGTGTGTGTGTGTGTGTGTGTGTGTGTGTGTGTGTGTGTGTGTGTGTGTGGCGAGAGAGAGAGTGTGACTGTGTGTGTGTGTGTGTGTGTGTGTGTAGCTCAGGACTGGCTGTGACAAGTCTGTTGACCTGTGGTTATCCAGTGTAATGTCAAACGTAAACACACCCTCATTAACCAGGCTTGTCTTTAGATTAGAGGCTGGGTGATAAGGGGGGGTTAGCACTTTTGTCTTCTCCAGAGGTATGGAGGGGGGATGGGGAGGGGGGAGGGGGGAGGGGAAGTCAAGAGCTTTGAGGTCGAGGCTAATGACTCTCCCCCCAACTCTATTTGTTTCAGACTTATATTGTCCTGCTGTGCCTCCACCCCTCCCTCCCCCTTCCCCCCCTCCCTCCCCTTCCCCCCTCCAGAGTGTTTCAGATGCCAGTACAGGGGAACTTACCAAGCCTATCACCATGGTAGGACTGACCCTTCAGCCCTGGGGCCAGAGGCTAACTTATCTCTGCCCCCGACCCCCGACCCTCATCCCCTAGCCTGACAATAACAGCCGGTCCTCCACAACAACAACAGGTGCTTTATTACCTTGGGGGGCGGGGGGAGGGGGGGAGGGGACTAACAGGGTAAAGTGATCGTGGCTCGCTGGAATGTCTTTCCCACTTCTGCAGAGAAACCCCAAGAGAGAGGGGGAGAGAGAGAGGAGAGAGAGAGGGGGAGAGAGAGAGGGAGAGAGAGCAGGGGGAGAAGAGAGAGAGAGAGGGAGAGAGAGAGGGGGAGAGAGAGAGGGAGAGAGAGAGGGGGGAGAGAGAGAGGGGGAGAGAGAGGGGGGAGAGAGAGAGGGGGGAGAGAGAGGGGGAGAGAGAGAGGGGGGAGAGAGGGGGAGAGAGAGAGGGGGAGAGAGAGATAGGGGGAGAGAGAGAGAGGGGAGAGAGAGAGTGGTACTCAAGCTGCCCCCCGCTCTCCAGGACCCCCCCCCTCCCAGGGGGGTCACCACAGGCATGCCGGGGGTAATGACTCACACATGTCCCAAGGCTCAGATACACCACAAATATAAACTTCACTTTTCATCACAGCACCCCCCAGTCCCATTAACAGGCTTGTGCTTAAACACACACACAATATAAGGGTGTAGAGGTATGAGGCTGTGAGGTTAGTTAGCGGTGTGAAGGGGTTAGTGTGTGTGTGTGTGTGCGGGTGTGTGTGTGTGTGTGTGTGTGTGTGTGTGTGTGTGTGTGTGTGTGCGGGTGTGTGTGAGTCCCGGAGGAGCAGTCAGAGTTGTGGTTCCCTCACGATGGAATGCTTGACTTCACACACACTGACTGGAAACCACTTCAATAGCAGACAGGTTGAGGCTGGGGGAGGCCAGGGGGGAGGCCAGGGTGAGGCTGGGGCCAAGCTGAGGAAGGAAAGAGGCCAGGGGGAGGCTAGGGTCTAGGGTGAGACTGAATGGAGGCCAGGGTAAGGCTGGGGTGAGGCAAATTACTGATTCAGCCTGATGATCATAGAGACTGGAGACCATCATTCAGACTTCATACCCTCACCCACCCCCCGCCCCGCCCCTTGTGTCTGTGTGTGTCTGGGTGTGTGTCTGTGTGTGTCTGGGTGTGTGTTGTCTGTGTGTGTCTGTCTGTGTGTGTGTGTGTGTGTTTGTGTGTGTGTGTCTGTGTGTGTGTCTGTGTGTGTCTGTGTGTGTGTGTGTCTGTGTGTGTGTGTGTGTGTGTGTGTGTGTGTGTGTGTGTCTGGGTGTGTGTGTGTGTGTGTGTGTGGGTGCAGGGCAGGCAGGAGGGATTAGGAAGGAAGTCTTTGAAATGTGCTCTATAATTAGCAGCAGCACTTTACTGACACCAGGTAGTCTGAACCTGCACAGTGTGTGTCTGTGTGTGTGTGTGTGTGTGTGTGTGTGTGGGGGGGGGGGGTCTCTGGTTCTACTGTGTGTGTTTGAGGAGGCAGTGTTGCGTGTGTGGTGGTCTGCTCTTGCATGTGTGTACGCGCGTGTGTGTGTGTGTGATGACTGCAGCAGAGTGGATGATGTGATTCTGCTGATGTTCACTAGAACTTTATTTCCAGACGACCAGTTCTGTCCACAAACATCACAGCAGCTCTCTCTTTCTGTCTCTCTCTCTCTCTCTCTCTCTCTCTCTTTCTGTCTCCCTCTCTCTCTCTCTCTTTCTGTCTCCCGCTCTCTCTTTCTGTTTCCCTCTCTCTCTCTCTCTCTCTCTCTCTCTCTCTCTGTCTCTCTCTCTCTCTCTCTCCCTCCATCTCTGATACAGTGGTTTTCTGCCCTGCAGTAAACCACCTCTACTAACTCCAGCCCCCTGTGATCTGGGCTCCACTTCGACTCTCCCAAGTTACAGACACAAAAACAGCTAAATAAGCACTCGGATGAACTCATTAAACTTCATTCATTATTCATGTTTTTTTGTGGGTTATAACTAGAAACGTCCTCATACAGGAGAGTGGGTGGCTGCTGTGGTCCTGACCGTCTCTAACCAGGAGGAGATGATACAATCACTCACACCTCAGTGGATGCAACCAGACTTTCCTGCTGCTGAGAAGTGGCTGAACAGAAGAACAGGTTTTGGTAAACTGTGGATCCTCTGGTCTGATCCAGACCGGAGGAGGAGGGTTCAGCTATCTGAGTAGAGCTTGAGGCTACACACACATCTGAGGGGTTCTGTTGTACTACTGCATGGTTCTCCTGTAATTATGCATGGTTCTCCTGTAATTATGCATGGTTCTGTTGTAATACTGCATGGTTCTGTTGTAATACTACATGGTTCTCCTGTAATTATGCATGGTTCTGTTGTAATACTGCATGGTTCTGTTGTAATACTACATGGTTCTCCTGTAATTATGCATGGTTCTGTTGTAATACTACATGGTTCTCCTGTAATTATGCATGGTTCTGTTGTAATTCTGCATGGTTCTGTTGTAATTCTGCATGGTTCTGTTGTTATTCTGCATGGTTCTTGATTCTACACTGTAATTTCAGGGAGGGTGAACCAGGGAGGGTGAGAAAGAGAGACACCAGATCCAGACTTCAGACTGAACAGTCTAAACAACTTCAGGAGAGAGGGAGGAGGGAGGGAAGGAGGTGGAGAGGAAAAGAGGGAGGAGCGAGGGTTGGTTTGTCATTGTGCTCTGAGAACCGGTTTTGACTCTCTGTGCAGCCTTGAGCAGCCCTGAGCCGGGCTGTGCTCTCCGCTCCCAGAGTCTCCTCTGGTGGAGCTGGAGGAGCAGGAATGTGGCCCCCTGCCAGACACGTGGTCCTGGACGGGGACGCAGGGAAGGACCCCCTCCCCACTATGGACCATGCCTGCCCCCCCCCCCCCCCCCCCCCCCCCCCCCCCACACACATACACATACACACCCTGACAGAGAAACCCAACACCCCCTCCTCCTGGGGCCACACAAAACAGAACACGCTTTTTCAAAATACACTCAAACAAGTTACTTGTCTAGTATAGTCTGGTCTAGTCTGGTGTGGTTAAAGATGATGGAGGGTGAAAGGCATTGATGAGGTGTCACAAGAAAAGAGCTGTCCAAACATTGGACAGAAGGATCAGAGATGTGTGTGTGTGTGTGTGTGTGTGTGTGTAGCTCAGGGGAAGCAAAGGCCAAGAGAAAAGCCAAGGTCTTCTAAAGTAAACATCTGAAAGCTGTAATTGACAAACTTCAACTACACATCACAAAGAGTCTGAAACCAGCCACAACTCAGGGACAGCTTCCTGTCCCGGCCCACTGTTTCCTCCAAGCCTCTACTGACGGACGGGGAGGGGGGGGGGGGGGGGGGGGGGGAATAGAATAGGATATAGGAATAAAAGAGGTAGAAAAGATGTCATGCCAATGGGTCAATATACAGAATAGATATATTTCACAGATATCTGCAAGAGGACAAGCGTGTTGAAAACCAACCCCCCTCCCTCCCCCCTCCCTCCCCCCTGCCCTCCCCCCCCTGCCCTCCAGGCCCTGGACTGATCCCGTTTACAGGAATTGTCATTCAGATTACAGAGCGCTCGCTTGTTTTAGGGCGCCCCTAACAACCATTCATATGAAAAGGACAATTAAGAGCAATTAGGCCTCAGTCTTTCCCAGCCAGGAACAGTGTTTATGTCTGCTAGCCCACTACACCACTGCTAGCCCATGACACCACTGCTAGCCCGCTACACCACTGCTAGCCCGCTACACCACTGCTAGCCCATGACACCACTGCTAGCCCGCTACACCACTGCTAGCCCGCTACACCACTGCTAGCCCGCTACACCACTGCTCGCCCGCGACACCACTGCTAGCCCACTACACCACTGCTAGCCCGCGACACCACTGCTAGCCCGCTACACCACTGCTAGCCCGCGACACCACTGCTCGCCCGCTACACCACTGCTAGCCCTCTACACCACTGCTAGCCCGCGACACCACTGCTCGCCCGCTACACCACTGCTAGCCCGCGACACCACTGCTAGCCCGCTACACCACTGCTAGCCCGCGACACCACTGCTAGCCCGCTACACCACTGCTAGCCCGCTACACTACTGCAACCCTGCAAGGTGAACATGCTCTATTTGTGTTCCCCATCAAGCAAGTCTGCTTACTCTGCATTAAAATGACTGCATGTCTGTCACCTACATTTCTATCAAACACAAATCTAATGTTATTTGTGTAGCCTTTTTTACAAGCAATGTCCCAGAGGGCTTTGCAGGTGCCCACAGACCCACCCTTGTCAGAGAAGAAGGAAATGGAAGAAGCCTCAGGAGTGGGAACTCAGAGAAGCTGAGCCGAGCATGGGCTGTTAGGATGAATCTGTACAGGTATACAGGTAGAGCCTGGGGGAGAGGGGGGGAGGAGGGAGAAAAGGGGAGAGGGAGGAGTGGGAGATGGGGAGAGAGGGGTTGTGTAGCGAGTTAGGACAAGACACATCCGTCCCTCACCAGACCGGCTGTGGGAAAGAGATGTCCTAGACACACACACACACACACACACACACTGAGCCACACACACACTGAGCCACACACACACTGAGCCACACACACACTGACACACACGGACATACCCTCTCACACCGAAACACAATACATACCTCACACACACTTGAATGTGCACCCCTCCAACACTCACCCGCATATCTCAAACACACAATCCCCCCTTCCAACACACACACACACACACACACACAACCCCCCAGATGAAAACTTCATGCTAGGCATCAAGCTGTGCTTGTATCACGGTAATGACTGCCTGCTTCCTCAACCCTTGAGAGGAATGTGTTTGGATGTCTCGTCGTCGGTTAATCTAGCAGCTCAAATAAAATAACCGACATAAGTGGGAATGGTTAACGAACTATAAACACAGCACTGCAGGCCAACCTATAGAAACGGGCACTAGCACTAAAACCGTTACATGGGACTTCCAACCGCACAGACCTTTAAACATTCAAATTTAAAAGGAAACCACGCGTCTCATCATAAACAAAAACAACAATAAGACCATCTGCTCCATCTCGTCCGCGACACACCGGAGGGGATCCGTGCACGCGGCTTTGCTTTACTCTAGTGAGAGTAGCCTGACCAATGAAATGCTCTCCTCAACGTTCAATTGATGACTGCCAATAACGGTCAGACTTACTGGGTAGGCCTACATACGTAATAGTCTTTCATATTTGGCTTTTGCCGATTTTTTGAAGTTGAAATAGTCTTTAATTAATTAACAAGCCTAGCTGTCGAGATAAGTGTTTTGATTGTTTAAGAGATCGAATAGGTTAGTCAACTATCGTTGATAACGACACGGTACTTTCCAGCAGGTAACTGGGGTAATTTACGTTATCTCGCGCCTGGAGCAAAGACTTCACGCGCCGGTAACTGTCCGGTACTTTCAAATGAGTTTTATAGTTTTTTTTAACTATCTTATCTTATCCTACATCTGTTTAAAGATTTGAGCGTTTTAAAGTCTGCTGCACAACACGCCCCTGTCTCCGTCTTTCTACCGCGCGGAGACAAATGAGGTGAAAAAGCACGAGCTTACAAACATGACCCCGTTACTCTGCGGGGACCTCTGCCTTCCATCACGCTGACACTTATGATAAACATATGGATCTGGGCTAAGTAACCGACATCAACACATCAGCTGAATGTGGTAGTCGATGGTCTGGGGACTGAGATAGAAAACTCAGACCGTGACAGTCCCGTGGCACCATTTATCTACTTCATTCAACGTTTGTAGGCAACCTGAACGAGCCCCGTCCCGCTACAGCCCAATAGAGTGCACGAGCAACCGGAGAAGCTCACAACGTTATGCGAAGGAGAATGAATGTAGGACGACTGAAAGTGGAGTACTCACGGACTGCCTCCCGTTTGGGGTCCAACCCCGAGGTGGACTGCTGGAGTTTTCCAATTTTCCCGTGCAGGACCCGAACCCGCTGGCTGGTGAAGACGATGTCACTTTCCAAGTCCTGGAATATGGAGCACGCGTGCTTGGCCAGGTCTGAGAGTTGGCGGAGTGTCCGCGAGAGAGCCACATTGTTGATGGAACACAGGTCGTCCAGGCACACACGCGCCTCGCCCGGGACGGAGCGCCTGCACAGCAACTGTGGTTCCACGATCCGCTTGGCAAATGGCATTTTGTCATGGACCCAATCAATAAATCCACTATAAAAAACTGTCCCAAAGAAGTGTAACAAAATGAAACGTCCGTCCCTTTTAATCCATGTCTCCTAAATTCAGTTGAGAGCCCATCCTTTCACCCTCCGGCACGGCACAGGCTGACCAGCCGACACTTTAGTATCCGTGTTGTTCCTCCGGTCACGGGCTGCCAGTCTGTTTTTCACTACACTGAAGTAGAGGTGGTTAAAAAAAAGAGAGGGCCGTCAGAAACCCTGGAGCGGAGCGCCGTATCTGCTGGATCTGGAGTCGGTGAACCCTTTTTTTCAAAACGAGCCTATAGCTTCTCAGCGCGCGGATGCTGAGGCTGCTGTCCAACGCGCACATGCACACAGGAAACGATGGGATTGGACAGTCGCGCGGAGAGATGGTGTGTATCTATGTGGATTTATACGGTTTAACTTTCCGCTTCCAGAAACCACTATGTAGGCCTATGTCTGGCTATCAAACTGTAATTTACTCTACATTGTAACACACTTAAACCATGAAAAACATCCCGCAGTTATCGGATAACTCTTCTCATAAAAAAAACTCTTCAATATAGGCTACCCTAGAAAAAAACGTCCTTAAAAATAAAAAAAAATCCACATCAATTCGAGGTATCAATCGGACACAAATAAATAAAAAGGAAATACGTTATAGTATACTGATGTATCTCTGTCTCTAGAGCAGCCGTGCTTGCCCTAGCAAACCGGCAAAACGGTCTCAGCTGATGAGGCCATCAGGCACGAGGCTGTCTGACGGAGCGGAGGGGAGATTCCTGCGGAGCTGCGTCACCTTCATCTGCGCTTTCACCGCCGCGCGCCGGCCTGACAGGCCAAACCCGGACCACACATTCACATTCGCTGAATGAGTGTTTAACTAAATCCCAGCTGACGAGGCCAGGCCTGGGAGAGGTGACGGGATAAGCTCTTCCTGTGCGCTGACCAGCGGCCACACCAGAAGTGCAACCGCTGCTAAACCGCTCCAGGACAAAGCGGAGGCCGGCCGCGCGGGGCATGTCGTCATCTTTGAGTTATAGCACCGTTACAAAGGGCAGACTTGCGACAGACAATGGGATGGTAATCTTCACCGGAGAGGGTAGATGTTTTCACCTTCTGCCAGACGTCCACTATACCCATATGGAGAAGAAACGGCAGTAATATCTATCACGGCCCCATATTCCTGGCTGGGAGGTGTGTAGCCTCACTCAGTCTCTCTCTCTTTCTCGGCACATGCTCCACGATCTCCCCCGGAAGAACTTTACCCCCAGTTTCTGACTTGAGAGTTGCTTATTTGATAGGAATAACAGCGTCCCAGCGCGCGTACTGATCACTGTTTATATCCCGGGACGTTACCAGACGGTAGCCAGCTCTGCCCTAGACAGTAGGATGGCAATTATCTGAAACGGGCATATATTTAGAGGCGACACATGGCTGGCACGTCTGCCTCGCCTGCTCTCCGTGCAGCTGCTGTGCTGAAACGCAAACCAAACAGAGTTAAGTGGTATTTATAGTGCTGAAGCAGCCCTCTCTGACTGAGGTGTTGGGCTACGTGGATGGACACTATAGACCTGTGTTGAGTTTAGCCAGTAACAACCCTGGAGCGTTAGCTATGGATACGCCTATCCTCCTCCTCACGTAGATTTTACTCTTTTCTGAGTGTGGCCCACAAGCCTGAAAACGCCTAATTTAAACGCAAACACGGTTTATGTGTAGCATAGGCCTACTGCACGTCTTCGGACGGCGCCGGAGTTCTGTTGATTTGTAGGCGTACCTCCTCATATTAGCATTTTCTTTTCTTTCTTTTTTCTTTGTAAACAAAAGACACTATAGGGCTAACCCCAGCTGTAAATTCTAACCTTGAGCGCTGCAGTCTACTCCCTGGTAGGGCCAATTAAGGCCAGGATGAAACGTTAATGATGTCATTCGACTCATTCCAAGGAAGGTAGCAACAGGCATCAACATGCGTGTTGGCTCTGCGTGCCAGATGGAGCGTATGGGAACGAGGACTTGGCGGGGACCGGGGAGGGGGGGTGGAGGATGTGGGAGGGGGAGGAGAGGGATACCTGGTTCTCACCTGTCCCCGTGACTGATCCTAACACCCACATTCATCTCCCTCCAGATACCTGGTTCTCACCTGTCCCCGTGACTGATCCTAACACCCACATTCATCTCCCTCCAGACTCTGGGATCAGCTCATCAGCCTAGACTCTGTCTGCTTCTGAAAGGAAACACCGCATGGAGCTGGACTGCTTGTCTGTGACCGAGAGGGCAGGGGGAGGGCGGAATGTGAGGCATTAGTCAGAAATGCATTCCGGACAAAAAATGCTTTGAATTCGCTTGATTGAAAATGCGTTAAATGCGAGGATTAGCCATGCTAACGATGCCGTTGGATAGCTATGTCATGGTTACCGTCTTGGAATGAGTCTAGGTGTTATTTATAGAAAATTCCAGACTCCGTGTCTTAGGTGATTGTTTTTGTCGTTTTAGTTGTTAACTATTTAATCACACAGCAAGGCAGAAGGCAACAAGAACAATATATATATTTGTAAGTTTCTAAAAAAAAGTTTGCATCAGAGTACTTGATGAGGACTATACTCTACTGTAGGCTACTCTTGTGCTCTGCTCTGCTTTAATCTACTCTGTTTTAGGCTTCTCTGTTCTCCTCTCTCCTCTCCTTTCCAAACTTCAAACGTTGAACAAATAATTTCCACCAAAAGTTTAAAATAAACTTTGTGTCGTGTTGTGTGTGAAAAAAAACTTCGTTTGTATTTGAAAAAGATTCGAAAGGTTGATAAAGTAAGGCTGTATATGAAGAAGATGTGTCGCCGTCAAAAATGATGCCTTGCGAATGCTCTGCGTGCCTTTAGTGTCGTATTATATTAATGAGCTAATATGATGAGAGGTACAGTTACCAGTGTGACACTAAAACAGGTAGTAGTAATGGCTACTTTTTACTGAAGTATGTCAGAGCCCATAGGCCTACTTCTTTACTTTGACTTAAGTGAATAAGTGACTTCAATTTTCACCAGAGAATTTTTAAACATGAGTATCTGTACTTTTACTTGAGTGAAGGATGTGTGTACTTTTGTCATCTCTGTCTAAAACATGGTTATTAGTTATAATAAGAAACTTGACATTTCAGTATGAACAGGCTGATCTAGTCTCCAGTGAACCGGAGTGATGAACCATTAAGCCAGGCGATGTGGATGAATGCAGCCAGATGATTGGTGCATCCTGTAGTTCTCCTGGGCCGTGATTGGTGCAGGGTATGAACGAAGGAGTAGTGAAAGCCTAGAGAGCAACGCCTGACAACGTAGAGGTTATTCTGGGATGTTGTCATGACCTCAGTGACCCAATCTTGTCTCAGTCAGGGAAAGCTCAGCTGCCCCTGTGTGACTGTGTATAGTAGGAGGAGAAAATGTCAATATGCCCACGCTTCACTGGCACCTTCAGATAAACTCTGTAAAGGCAGGGAAAGAGAGAATGGAGGGAGGGTGGATGGAGGGATGGATGGAGGGATGGATGAAAGAAGAGAAACAGTGCTTTGGGTTAGCTGTGCTTCTGTGCCCGTTGGGGGATATTTGAGAGTTGGTTTCCTTTGTGGGTTGAGACTCCCAGAAACGGTAAACTCTGTGTGAACCTCACAGTGTGCTGATTACCCACTGCTGTCCTGGCAGGAGATGCACACGTGATCTAACTCTCTCTACACACAACTACATTTACATTTAGTCATTTAGCAGACGCTCTTATCCAGAGCGACTTACAGTAAGTACAGGGACATTCCCCCGAGGCAAGTAGGGTGAAGTGCCTTGCCCAAGGACACAACATCAGTTGGCATGACCGGGAATCGAACTGGCAACCTTCAGATTACAAGCCCGATTCCCTCACCGCTCAGCCACCTGATTCCCAGGTAGATTTGGGTAGATTCCCAACTAGACTTGCTCATTACAATCTCTGCATATCTACAGCTTCATCTCTCTCTCTCTCTCCATCTACCTCAATTTCTCCCTCTCCACTACGTTTCTCAAGTGTCTCAATCTCCCTTTATTTCTCTTTCTCTCCCCACAATCCATCTCTAAACTTTTCACTCTTTCTCTCTGTGGAACAGGATGGCAGGCCTCAGGAGTTTTAGGTAAACAAATACTGAGAGATGTTGTTCGTTACGTGTGATTTCACTTCCTGTTCCTGAACTCTGCAGATTATTAACGTCTGAAAAGTTCCACAGATGGGTGTTTCCCAGCTCCTGTTATCCTTGAGACTCTGGCAGGAGCCCACCAACTGTCTGACAAACTTCTACAAAAACAAAGTAAAAATAGATTTTCTTTAATTGATTGATCCGTTTGTTGACTGTAACCTTCCACACAGGTGTGTCAGAGAGGATCACTTCAGCACGGAAAAATATGTAATTTTTTTCTCCCAACATAACTGAACACTTACTGTCCGCCATTGAACACACAAGCATGCAGTCACATAACCATGTTCTAAACCGTGAACATGGAGACACGGTCATTCCTCAACACAACACACACCTCAACACAGGTGTAACATGCTTAACCAGCACTACAGGGTTGCATAGAGAAATAAAACACACATACAGACTTCTAACATCTCAAACATCCAAGGATTCATAGCTTGTTCTTCGCTACACGATCCACATTCCTGTTCACACTGGTTCTGTGGCCGGCGTGGATATTTTCATGTTTAACGTTGATCACAAAATCAGTGATGTAACAGAGATACAGGCGAGGAGGAGGAGAGGACAGAAAACATCCCATAATCCTAGTATACACATTCAGAAGAACCTAACTCAGATCCCATGGCAACCGCAAAGATGAATTCCAATTAAATATCAACCCAAAATATGTGGGAATTCATTTGAACAGTGACCTAGTTAAAACAGTGGTAACTTGCTGTGGTCTCTGACAGTCATAAACTTCATGCTTCATTAATCATATTCTGTATTAGACAATCAGCATCATGTATAACGATTTATGCACTTCTGGGAAATATTACATTCTTCAGTAGCACTATCACTTTTCTCACACACAGGTGTGCACACACACAGGTGTGCACACACACACAGGTGTACACACACACACACACACACACAAACACACACACACACACAAACACACACAGAAAGAAAAGGAGATGACCCACTTAGTAAAGTAAGAGGTGATTATGACAGAAGCAACCCCCACATCTGACACCAAAACTATAACACAAAACAAATAACACAACGTGTAAAAACAAAAGTTTTATGGACAACATTTGCTTTCAAAACACCTTTTTCTCCAGCAGCACTGGAATGGTCGAGTCCTGTCTGAGGCTACCGAGGTATTTCCGGCGGCGGTGCTGTGGCTAGCTGGGTTCACAGCTTCAGCCCCCGCGCCCTGCCAGCACTCCTCCTCACCCCAGCACACACACACCCTCAGCAGACAGCAGGCTGGGGGAGGCCTGGGTCCTGGAGCTGGGGTGGGGGAGGAGCTAGGCAAGGGGAGGAGTGTGTGTGAGTGTGGGAGGGGGGGGTGTTCTGAAGCTGTGTGTGTGTGTGTGGGGGGGGGGGGGGGACCCAGGTCAGTCTCAGGGCGGTCAGGGTCATCATGACGGCAGGGGTCGGAGGACTTCCAGCTGAGACTCCAGAGTGACTCTCTCCTGGTGGACATCCTGGGGGGGAGGGGGGGGGAGAGGGAGGAGAGAGAGGGGGGAGAGAGAGGGAGAAAAAGACAGGGAGAAAGAGAGCAGAGAGAGGATACATTAAAGTCAGATCTCTCAGTCAGATTCATTTAGCAGGTCGTTAAAGTAATGACACCCTCCCCCCTCGACACTCTCTCTCCCTCTCTTCCCCCAGCTCAGGGCTTCCCAGTTGGCAGTGGCTCTATTTTGGAGAGGCCAGTTGTGAATGCCACAGGCATCCTAGTATTTCAGGAAGCCCTGGTGACTGGATCGGCACATACCGTCTTCCTCCTGCTCCTTATTCAGCTGGTGTCAGCATGAGCAGCTAAATCAGGCCGTGGGAGAACAGCCCAACCTGAATGGAGGATTCAGCCAGCTCTGACTCAGATGGAACGCTACAGTAAAGTGACACTCGATGGGAATCGATCCTAGCATCACACCCCAAACAGTGAATGGTGTGTGGAGGGTGGAGTGACACTGGAGACGACCGGCCTGCGGGATCAAGCCCTGCAGCTCAGGATACATGTCTGAGTCATGGTGAGCTAAAGACATGGAGGAGACACTCTGCAACGTGAGGAGAGACTGGGAGCAGTGAGAGGAGAGAGAAAGGAGGAGGAGAGACAGAGAGGAGAGAGAGAGAGAGAGAGAGAGAGAGAGAGAGAGAGAGAGAGAGAGAGGAGAAAGGAGTAGCAGATAGAGGAGGGGAGCAGAGAGAGAAAGGAGGAGAAGACTGAGAGGAGAGACTGAGAGGAGAGACTGAGAGGAGAGACAGAGGAGAGGATGACTGCAGGGCCTCAGAAAGAGAGAGAGAACAGTATGCCCCGTGTGTGTGAGGAGAGAGAGGCCTAATACAAACAGCCACATCGCAGACAGACACGTGTGAATGTGAGTGAGCGTGCGTGTGTGAGCGTGTGCCTTTGAGTGTGTGTGAAAGGAACAGAAAGAGAGAGAGGACAGAGAGATCCATTAGCTCTACTAAGTGGTGTGGAGTTGAACAGACAAATGGAAGGGGGTGGGGACTCACGTCAGGGGACACGTGTGTGTGTGTGTGTGTGTGTGTGGGGGGGGGGGGGGGGGGGGGCTAGAGGTGGTCAGAAGGGGGGGGGCTAAAGTAAAGAGCATTTGTCATTACACTGAGCCGTTAAGACGACACACCTCACATCTCGTCCTCAACACAGCAGACTGCTGGAGAGAGGACAGTCACATGTCCTGATGTGTTTACATGACTGTTGTGTTGGTGTGTGTGTGCTGGCGTGTGTGTGCTGGCGAGCGAGCGTGAGTGTTGCCTTGTATCTATCGGGTCATCGTGTGTTCAGTGAGGGGGGCGGGGGAGGGGAGGGGCTTTCACACAGCTCTGGGGGATGAAAGAGATGGAGAGGGGGAGGAGGGAGGACAGTATGGCCACCAGGCAAATCACTAATGCAGCTGACACACACACACACACACACACACATTTGCTCTCACATACAAAACACACACACACACACACACACACACTTCCCCTCACATACACACACACGCACGCACACGGCCAGGGTGCTGTGAGGAGAGCATGAGAGGTCAGAGGTCAGAGGGAGGGTCGGACCTTCAGCTGCTGCTGTAGCTCACTGTTCAGACGGGTCAGAACAGCATTGGTCTCCTTGTTCTTACGGATGGTCATCTGGATCTCCCTCCTCATCCTGGAGGCCAGTCTGGGGAGAGGGAGGGAGGGGGTGAGGGAGAGAGGGAGGGGGAGGGAGGGAGAGAGAGAGGGACAATAAAGAATGAGTGTGGTCCCAGGCTGGCTTTGTGAGACAGTAGACATACAGACACACAGGCAGACAGACAGGCAGACAGACAGACAGGCAGACAGTAGACAGACAGACAGACAGACAGAGAGAGAGTAGACAGAGACAGACAGACAGACAGACAGACAGACAGGCAGGCAGGCAGGCAGGCAGGCAGGCAGGCAGGCAGGCAGGCAGACAGCTCTTCCTAAACTCAGCTCAGAGTCTCGGGGCTTCACATCGATCAAAGCCGCATCGTGAGCTGTCACCAAGGTTACTGATGGCCCTGCCCTAACGACCCCTCTCCCTCCAACATGGCTACCGAGTCGCATGTGTTAGACTCATCAGGGTGCGCCGGTGTTTACCCACGGCGGAGCGACCGTCAGATTGGGTTACCGTAGAAACACAGGGCTCTGGGGTCAACTATCAACCTGAAGGCCTTTTCAAGATCAATCATTTGAAACGATGTGGTTTCACTTTACTTGCAATAAATCAGCGGTGCAGATTCTCCCAGAAGGAACATTCCACACCAGGACAATGTGTGGCTGCACTTAACGGACATGACAGAATCATTTATTGGTATTTTGTGACATTTAGTCCATTATTTATCTCTGTATGTTTTTCCCTTTCTCACTTTTGCTTGGTGGGCGGGGCAAATGGTGTGACGGGAGGGGGCGTGGCCTCCAGGTTCTGGCTTTCTGGGCGGTACTTCCTGCGAACCGGCTTCTGGGGGGCGTGGCCTTGAGGGACAACAGGAAGTTCCTGGAAACCAACGAAAAACATGTACGTGAGTATACTTACACAGAGAATACAGACCAGCATGCATGAATGTACACGCACATACACAGACCTGTTTAGGGGTGTTAGTGAGGTCCTCGGTATTAGAGCCAAGTCTGTGAGATGGACTCTTGTGGTCAGGTTTAACACTGCTCTCCTCCTACAGACAGGCAGACAGACAGGCAGACAGACAGGCAGACAGGCAGGCAGACAGACAGAGAGACAGGCAGACAGGCAGACAGAGAGACAGAGAGACAGACAGACAGGCACATTAGCCCAGTGGCAGAGAGCCCAGGCCATCGCTGGCCTCTGGATGTTTGTTATTGTTGTTCTCCAGAGGAGCCAGGTTTTTACTGGAACTGGACTGGGACTTTAAAGGTTGTTTACACCCCACAGCAGTGACTTGGTGCGTTTTAAATACATTCGTAAAAGTAAATGAACTAAGAGTGGGGATTTTCTCAAACTGGATCCCTTTGCAATTTTTATGCATTACAACATATCTGAAATGCTAACACTGTATTTAAATACAAAAAAAAAAAGCAGTATTTCCTAGAGGGTGGAGGTCTTGCGGTGGGTGATGTGGAGGCTGATGGTTTAAACAGGCTCCCAGGCCTGATGAGAACTGGGATCAGGAACAGAAAAAGCTCCTTCGCTGAGCCGTGAGACTCGCTAGCAGCTGGCCGCAAACACACACACACACACACACACACACACACACACACACTCGAAACTTCCCACACTACCGCTGCTGGAGTGCAGTCCTTAGTGGACGAGGTCAAGTGTGGCTTGTGTGATGTGCACCACAGCACCACCAGGTGGTGAAGCAGAGGACAGCAGCAGACTGAGGCACACCTCTGGAGGGGCGGGAAGACGATAGCAGGGTCTAAGTGGCTCCAGGAAATATGAACTGTGTGAGAAACAGCCAATAAGAGAAGAGAGTGGGACTGACTAGACAACCAATCAGATGTTGAGTTTGCCGGTTGGCATGTTATTCATTTAACAGATGCTTTCATCCATAGCGACATAGAAACAGACCAGGTGTGTGTTTGTGTGTGAGAAGGTGTGTGTGTGTGTGTGTGTGTGTGAGAAGGTGTGTGTGTGTGTGTTTGAGAAGCCAAGCCTTCCGTCACCGTAACCTGATCTGACGCCAAACTGGTTCGGGGGCGTCCAGGGTGTTCATCATGCTGACAGGGTACACACACACACACCTATGCACACACACACACCTATGCACACACACACACCTATACACACACACACACACAGAGCAAGCCCAAGTTGACAGATTGAGGAAGGAGAGGTGAGGACAAACAGGAAGAGCAGACATGAAAGAACGACAGCTCACTCTGACATAAATAACACCTCATGTGTAAATCCCCAGTCCAGCACACACACACACACACACACACACAGTCCAGCCAGCACACACACACACACCTAGGAGGAGGAAGAGGGAGAGGAGGATGAGGTTAGTGATGACAGGTTCACCTCCTCTCTGAAGCGAGTGAAGTCAGCGAAGTTTGGCTGCTTGATGCTTGTCTCTGCTGAGCCCTGGAAGACAGGAACCTGAAACACAGCAGGGGTCAGAGGTCAGAGGTCACTACCGATAATCTAAAGTGTTGATCAGACTGGACCCAGATGAGCAGTACCTGGCTGGTGGGAGGTCGAGGGGGGAGGGCAGGGGGCGGCTGGCCCCACACACTCTTTATCCCTGCGGGAGAGAGAGAACATTCTCTCAGGTTCTCTCAACACACACTACACACACAAACTACACACACATACAGAACCCCTGCACTTTGTTCTCAGGACTCATATTTCACCTGGAAAACACTAGAGTTTGGGAAATATTTGGACAAGCACAATTTCAACATGACTAGATCTTATCGACTGTTTTGTACTAGCCTGTTTTGAAGCTTTCACTTGG
This sequence comes from Osmerus mordax, assembly GCF_038355195.1. Taxonomy (NCBI): domain Eukaryota; kingdom Metazoa; phylum Chordata; class Actinopteri; order Osmeriformes; family Osmeridae; genus Osmerus; species Osmerus mordax. The sequence goes on from NC_090075.1 coordinate 1,156,638, forward strand.
CAAAGCTAACAGTTGACATAACCCCTCTCTGGTTCCCGTCGGGTCCCACCCAGACTGGAGCAGGGCAGTAAACCAGCCTAGCTGCACCACTACACTACTGTCATGTTCTCTCTGAAACCAGGACAGAGTAATAACATAGACCTCCATGAAGATGCAGTTTTAGGTAAATAAGGAAAGCTTGAGTGTGTGTGTGTGTATGGTGTGTGTGTGTGTATGGTGTGTATAGTGTGTGTATGTGTGTGTGTGTGTGTGTGTACCCTGCTGCAGCAGCTTGTTGAGGTCCAGGGACGAGGCTCTGGAGTGAGTCTTCTGGGGGCGGGGTGGAGGGGTGGGAGGCTCCTCCTTCTTCTTCATGGCCTCATCGATGGAGGTGCTGGAGAACGACCTGAACACACACACACACACACACATCCAACAGTTACAACAGAACTACAGCATTGAAGGACCACAGATGTGTGTGTGAGGTTACCTGTGCCTCGTTGTGTGTGTGTGTGTGTGTGTATGTATGTGTGTGTGTGGGAGGGGGTTACCTGGGCCTGGTCCTGGACTTCATGCTGGGGTCCAGGTCGAGAGGTTCTGATCGTCGGAGGGAAACACAAACGAGATGTCAGACTTCTGCATCACGGTGCCGTCTGACAACCAGGAAGTGAGAGGTTCCTGTTCCTTCCTGGCTGGACTGGAACCCCAGCGACTGTGTGTGTGTGTGTGTGTGTGTGTAGTCACTGGGAGTGTACAGTGTGATGACATTCACACAGGGGACTGTCACCTGGTCTCCGTGGTAACGTGCCCACCCCTGTGGTGTCTCCCTCCTGAGGAGAGACCACCGCCCTGCTGATACTGGACTCTGCACACCAACACACAGCAAGACAACACTTACAATAGTAAGAATAATCAAATCAAAACAATATTCATTTTGCAGACACTTTTATCCAAAGCGACACACTGATGGGATTTGAAACTGCTACCTCTTGATATGCAGTCAAATATTCAAAATGTTTCAAGGGAAATGATGCTAAAATTGACCTGTCATCAGTGACTTCATGCTAATATCTAACCAATCAGGAGACCGGAGGATAAAGACTAGTTGCTCACTTGTTTTCCTTCTTTTTTTTCACATGTAGTGACTTGACTATGAAGGGCGACCATAGTTAAAATGAATTATTATTACGAAGGAAATGCTCGGAGGAGAATTGTAGATGTTCTCACACGGAGTCAGGTTACCTTGCCTGATGTCTCCGGGCACGGGGGGGGCGCGAGGGGGAGCGCGAGGGGGGGAGGAGGGAGCCCGCTGCAGCGACACACTGCTCCTACAAGCAGACACAGGCAGGGGTTAACACACCTGCACGCCAGCATGCTGTCTGAGGGAACTGGCAGCACTGAGCTCACAGCAGCCCTATAGCTACACCTAGTGGCTGTTTTGTAGCATGACAACACTTCTGTGTTGTGGAAGTGGAAAAGAGAGGACAGGTTAAGAAAAGAGAGGAGGAGAGGTGAGGTGAGGAGAGGAGGAGAGGTGGGGAGAGGAGGAGAGGTGAGGAGGAGAGGTGAGGAGGAGAGGTGAGGAGAGGAGGAGAGGTGGGGAGCAGAGGTGAGGAGGAGAGGAGGTGAGGTGAAGAGGAGGTTTTACCAGTTGTCTGGGATGTGCATCCTCAAAGACGATGAGGGCCGCTGTACTCTGTCAAACACAAAAACAGTTACCTTCTTGGAGAGATACCAGCTACCCCCCCCCCCCCCCCCCCCCCCCAGGGAGCACGTCTCTCTGAGTTACAGAGCTGAAACACAGCCAGAGATATCTCCTGGGTGGATATAAGACTCAGTCTCGCTTTCTACCAGGGGACGTTCTGTCTGTCTGGGTTTAGATCCAGCTGCAGCTCAAGCTAACTGGATTTAGCTCCTTATTACAATCAGGTGCTGGTGATTAGAACTGCCTGCAGGACTGGAGAGATTTCCAGGATCAGGAGAGCTAAGCATGCCATTAAAAATGTCCCGTGTCCATATTCTGTCTGAGAGGGGGGGACTCACCTCTGGGGTTTCGGGGGGGTCCAGGGTGCCCCCTGCCAGCTCCAGGCCCACGGCGGGGTGCAGGGTGGGGGGGTGCAGGGTGGGGGGCAGGGTCTCTGGAAGGGCGTATCCGTTCTTGCGAGCCACGATGAGGTGGAACGCCGTGCAAAACTCAGAGAAGGTGAGAGCACCATCTCTGTCCACATCACTGAGCTCCCTGGAGACACACACACCCACGCGCACACACACAGACACGCATGGGAGAGAAAGAGGAGGGGTCAGAGGTGAGACGAGAGGGGAAGAGGACAGAGGGGATAGCAGAGTGCTGAGTCACAGTGAAGCTGCAGTCTGTCCTCATCTCTCTGTCAGGGAGGACTGATGTTGTGGGTGATAGTGTTCCCAGGAGACACACAGTTTATGTCCTCTCCTCCTCCTCATCCTCAAATTTCCTCCGCTCCTCCTCCTTTCCAATTCTCCTCCTCTCCTCCAATCTCCCCTCCACTCACCATATGTGGGAAAGTTCTGGAATTGGAAGCTTAGATTTCGTAAAGAAATTCTTAGCGATGGTTCCTGGAACAAGAGAGAAGAGTTCCAGTTAAATGTATCTCTTGTGTCGATCACAGGACCTGAGCATCGGTACCAGTCTACAGTCTTCAGCCATGCCCTCTCTCTGTGTCTGGTCAGACAGACCTCCAGGCGGAGGGGGGTCGCCCCCAGGGCCCTACCCAGGATGAGAGCTCCGAGGTCAGGCTGAAGGGTCCTGAACTGGTGGGTGTAGTACTCCCTCTGCTCCTCCGTGATCCTCCAGGGGTCCTCAGACTGCTCCGACACAACCCTCTCCTCCAGCCTCGCCCCGGACAGGCCCTGGAGGGAGCAGGGAGGAGAGGATGGGGGAGGAGGGAGGGGAGGATGGGGGAGGAGGGAGGGGAGGAGGAGAGGATGGGGGAGGAGGGAGGGGAGGAGGGAGGGGAGGATGGGGGAGGAGGGAGGGGAAACACATACCTGTCTGAGAAGCTACAAGTGATAAACCCTCTAGCCTGGTGGATCTCCTTGTGAAGGCTAGACACCAGGAGACTGGAGAGAGACACACCAGGAGACTGGAGAGAGACACACCAGGAGACTGGAGAGAGACACACCAGGAGACTGGAGAGAGACACACCAGGAGACTGGAGAGAGACACCAGGAGACTAGAGAGAGACACACCAGGAGACTGGAGAGAGACACCAGGAGACTAGAGAGAGACACACCAGGAGACTGGAGAGAGACACCAGGAGACTAGAGAGAGACACACCAGGAGACTGGAGAGAGACACACCAGGAGACTGGAGAGAGACACCAGGAGACTAGAGAGAGACACACCAGGAGACTGGAGAGAGACACACCAGGAGACTGGAGAGAGATACCAGGAGACTAGAGAGAGACACACCAGGAGACTGGAGAGAGACACACCAGGAGACTGGAGAGAGACACACCAGGAGACTGGAGAGAGACACACCAGGGGGCCCTACCTGGACCAGCGAGGAGGGATCCTGAAATGCCTTGCTGCCATGGCGACCAGGGGAGGAGTGATGCTCCGGCTGGATGGTAGGTCTCAGACTGAGTTTACTGTCATAGGCTGAGGAGAGGAGGAGAGGAGAGGGGGAAGAGAGGAGGAGAGGACAGGAGAGGGGGAAGAGAGGAGGAGAGGAGGAGAGAGGAGGAGAGGAGGAGAGGACAGGAGAGGGGGAAGAGAGGAGGAGAGGAGGAGAGGAGAGGAGAGGGGGAAGAGAGGAGGAGAGGGGAAGAGAGGGGGAAGAGAGGAGGAGAGGAGAGGGGGAAGAGAGGAGGAGAGGAGGAGAGGAGAGGAGAGGGGGAAGAGAGGAGGAGAGGGGGAAGAGAGGAGGAGAGGAGGAGAGGAGAGGGGGAAGAGAGGAGGAGAGGAGAAGAGAAGAGAGGAGGAGAGGAGAGGGGGAAGAGAGGAGGAGAGGAGGAGAGGAGAGGGGGAAGAGAGGAGGAGAGGAGGAGAGGAGAGGGGGAAGAGAGGAGGAGAGGGGAAGATGAGAGGAGAAGAGAGGAGGAGAGGGGAAGAGAGGAGATGAGAGGGGAAGAGAGGAGAGATGATAGTTGTAAGTTCTGACGAAGCAGAGTCTGGAGGTTTGTGCGAGATTAAACGTGTTAGAGATGCGATGAGAGGAAGTGACATGTGGACATTAAAGGAGGAAGACAGAAGTCATCTGAGTGTTGATGCTGGAGGAGGGGAACATCTCCACACTCCTCAGCTCTGCTTCACAGACTAGACCTGTTGAATTATTCACAACGCGCCGCAGTCTCAACAGACCCGCATCATCAGAGGAGAACAGGTCAGATCAGGGCAAAAACACTCCTGTCAGCTTAATAAATACAGGAACTTACAGCATAAACATTCAAACGAATATGCTGCATAAACATGGCTGAGTAAACATGGCCACTAAAAAGTCAAATTTTGAAAAGAAAAAAAAAAAAAAATATGTTTTGTATGAAGAATATATATCTGATCTGGGTTGTGTTGGGCAGTAGAGGAAGTTTTAGTAATTAAGTTTTAGTTTTCCATATTAACGGTACATGCGTAGGTGTACATGTGAGGGGGAAAGTGAAACCAACCAATTTCACAGTCAGTAGTTGAAGTTTGCTGCTCCAACACACCTGATTCAAATGAATGGTCGTTACCAGGCTTCTGCTGAGCTAGATAACGACCCGTTCATTAGAACCAGGTGTGCGGGGGCAGGGAAGGACAGTGGGCCCTGAGGACCTGGGTTGAAGACCGCTGGTCTAGATGATTGGCGGTTGTCTTACCCAGTAGCGTGTCGGCTCCGTTCCTCTGCAGGGCGTACGGGTAGCTGTGATAGGCCGATGGGGAGGGGGGCGGGGAGCTAGCTGGGGAGCGCGGAGGCGACCAGACTTCCTGTCCACACAAACACATCCGACCACTCAGTACACGATGAGCATCATATCTCGTTAAGACCTCGGCCTGTGTCCTGGTCACCATGGAGACAAAGCTTGGTCTGTGTCCTGGTCACCATGGAGACAAAGCTTGGTCTGTGTCCTGGTCACCATGGAGACTCACCTTCCTCTCCGTGCCAGCATCGAGGTGTCTGAGGGCTCTGGGGCCCCCCGCAGCCCAGGAAGGGGCCCCTGGAGGGGGGCAGGGCTGGCCCTGGGCCTCCAAACCTACAGGGGGCGCTGTGAACCGCGGCTCCGCCTCACTCTTCATCCCAGGGAACCGGGGGAGGGGCAGATCTGGAGAAGAACACACACACCTGGTCACACATACACACAGACCTAGTCACACACACACACCTGGTCACACACACACACCTGGTCACACACACAGAGACAGTGAGACAGGTCTGACTACAGTATAGAGGTGAGACAGGCTGCTCTGGAGTCAAACGTTCCTCTAACGAACAATCAAGACGACCTCAAGACCCGAGTGCCCCACGCGACTGCCCTGTAATCCAGATAATCCCTAATCCCAGGGTGTTAGGATAAGCCCAGATCTGGTTCTGCTGTTAAGACGGTACCGGGACAGACTCACCGGCCGCGAGGCTGTCCAGGAGCACCGGGTAACCGGCCTGTGCCGCCGCCAGCAGCTTCAGCGCCACGTAGAACTGGACGTTACCGTAGCAACCCAGACGCTGGGCTCCAGACACCTCCGTCACCTGCAGGAGAGACGGGCCAACTGTCACCGGGAGATAACAGGATGTACTCAGAAGATGGTTATGTTATGTCCAAGGTGATTTACATAACGGGGGATGCGGGTAGATTTGAACCTGGGAAGTCTCGATCTGCAGTCAAGTGCTGTAACCACTGAGCTGAGATGTTACAGAGACATTTACATTTACATTTAGTCATTTAGCAGACACTCTTATCCAGAGCGACTTACAGTAAGTACAGGGACATTCCCCCCGAAGTAAGTAGGGTTAAGTGCCTTGCCCAAGGACATAACGTCAATTGACACGGCCGGGAATCGAACTGGCAACCTTCAGATTACTAGCCCGACTCCCTCACGCTCAGCCATCTGACTCATAGATGGGTTACTGTGAGGAGTGAGACTCTGGTGAGGAGTGAGGAGTGAGACTCTGGTCATGTCAGTTGATGGTTGAAGAGGACTGTCCTGGTGTACCATACTGGGGTCCTCTCAGAGAGCTACCAAGACCACCAAGCCCCCCACCCTCCCCCACTCACCCAGTACCCTACCAACCGCACAAGCCCCCCACCCTCCCCCACTCACCCAGTACCCTACCAACCGCACAAGCCCCCCACCCTCCCCCACTCACCCAGTACCCTACCAACCGCACAAGCACCCTCACCCCCCCACCTACCCCCAGACTACCCCCCCCCCCCCCCCTCCACAAACACAGTCCTGGCAGGACTAGTTGATCCTATAACAAAGCGTTTGTGATTAAGCACAGATGACTTTAACAGAAGCACGAGAGCAAAGCAGATTAATTATCTAGGCCAGCCAACACAAGCCCCCACCCCAAACACAAACACAGGAGCCACCCTGGGGGGGGGCACATGAAGGCCTCACTCACAGCTGAGGGTATTTTACTACACTGCTTCCATTTAAGAGATGCTTTTATCCAAAGCGATGTGGGGGTTGAACTTATGAACTCTTGTTCTGCAGTCATGGGCTGTAAAACTGAAGTTTTAAATGTAAAACTTCAGTTTTACATTTAAAGAGGGGGGAGAGGGAAGGGGGGAGAGGAGAGGGGATAGAGGCTTTTACTTAAATCTACAGAACAATGCTCCACTTTTACTAGTTTCTGGGGATTATATTATGGCATTAATCCTCCAGAATTCGACCAGTGAAAGCTGCATTTTGAAAAGAGGGCATTAGGGAACCATGAGGAGCTGTTGTTTCCAGTCCTGTCTGTACCGCTTCATCAGAGCGGAGCAGGGACAGGAGCAGGGACAGGAGCAGGGACAGGAGCAGGGACAGGAGCAGGGACAGGAGCAGGGACAGGAGCAGGGACAGGAGCAGGGGCAGGAGCAGGGACAGGAGCAGGGACAGGAGCAGGGACAGGAGCAGGGACAGGAGCAGGGACAGGGACAGGAGCAGGGACAGGAGCAGGGACAGGAGCAGGGACAGGAGCAGGGACAGGAGCAGGGACGGGAGCAGGGACAGGAGCAGGGACGGGAGCAGGGACAGGAGCAGGGACGGGAGCAGGGACGGGAGCAGGGACGGGAGCAGGGACGGGAGCAGGGACGGGAGCAGGGACGGGAGCAGGGACGGGAGCAGGGACGGGAGCAGGGACGGGAGCAGGGACGGGAGCAGGGACGGGAGCAGGGACGGGAGCAGGGACGGGAGCAGGGACGGGAGCAGGGACGGGAGCAGAGACGGGAGCAGGGACGGGAGCAGGGACAGGAGCAGGGACGGGAGCAGGGACGGGAGCAGGGACGGGAGCAGGGACGGGAGCAGGGACAGGAGCAGGGACAGGAGCAGGGACAGGAGCAGGGACAGGAGCAGGGACGGGAGCAGGGACAGGAGCAGGGACAGGAGCAGGGACAGGAGCAGGGACGGGAGCAGGGACAGGAGCAGGGACAGGAGCAGGGACGGGAGCAGGGACGGGAGCAGGGACAGGAGCAGGGACAGGAGCAGGGACGGGAGCAGGGACGGGAGCAGGGACAGGAGCAGGGACAGGAGCAGGGACGGGAGCAGGGACGGGAGCAGGGACGGGAGCAGGGACGGGAGCAGGGACAGGAGCAGGGACAGGAGCAGGGACGGGAGCAGGGACGGGAGCAGGGACGGGAGCAGGGACGGGAGCAGGGACAGGAGCAGGGACAGGGACACGTATCGATCTGCTCTGTAAACTGAGACGAGAAACAATTTACAGAAACACACTTTGGCAACTCAGTAACAACAGTTTGTCAGAGTGTCCGTGTTCGCTGGCAGAGAGACAGGAAGAGAGACAGACAGGCAGACAGACAGACAGGCAGAGAGACAGGCAGGCAGGCAGAGAGAGACAGGCAGGAAGGCAGGAAGGCAGGCAGGCAGGCAGGCAGGCAGGCAGAGAGACAGACAGGCAGACAGGCAGGCAGGCAGGCAGGCAGGCAGAGAGACAGGCAGACAGACAGACAGGCAGGCAGGCAGAGACAGAGAGAGAGAGAGAGACAGACAGACAGACAGGCAGGCAGGCAGAGAGACAGACAGACAGACAGACAGGCAGGCAGGCAGGCAGGCAGGCAGAGAGACAGACAGACAGACAGACAGACAGGCAGGCAGGCAGGCAGGCAGGCAGAGAGACAGACAGACAGACAGACAGGCAGGCAGGCAGGCAGGCAGAGAGACAGACAGACAGACAGACAGACAGGCAGGCAGAGTACAGCCTGAGGAGGTCTGGGAGAACTGCAGCTCCAGTTTACTGCTGGTGCTGCAGCAAATTAAAGATTAAAGAGTTGGGCAGAAGGACCTGCTAGCCTTGGCTTCTCTCCTCATGACCTGGTCAGTCAGGAATCTGGTCAGTGTGTGATGTGGTCAGTGTGTTATGTGGTCAGTGGTGTGGTCAGTGATGTGGTCAGTGTGTGATGTGGTCAGTGGTGTGGTCAGTGATGTGGTCAGTGTGTGTGTTCAGATAAGAGACCTGACCCTCACCACCACACAGAGAGAAGAGAGATAACACTGTGTTTCAGTACACAGGAGAAAACAGGCTCTCGTGAACTGAGCTGTTTCATACAAGGTTGTACATGTTATACATGTTTTAGAAAGGGAAAAAGGAGAGATGTATATATACAAACAGGCAGGCAGGCAGACAGACAGACAGGCAGACAGACAGACAGACAGACAGACAGACAGACAGGCAGGCAGGCAGGCAGGCAGGCAGACAGGCAGGTAGTGTGTGGTTGTTACAGCGCTGGTAGTTCATGAGAGACCAGGGGGGTGATGATAATCAACCCTGTTGTTCACACAACAGAAGATTAGTTCAGCAAACGTCACATGACTCCATGTAAATGTTATGTAAATATGATCAGTGTCATTCACATCCTGCACAGACAGACATAAAGGTAGACAGACAGGTTCTTGAACTGGATGCCTGTGTTCTCTGTGGGCCCTGAAGTGTTCAGCTGGTCACCCCAGCTCAGGAGCCCAGGTGACAGCAGACTGAGATCATTCCAGACACTCACACCAGAGAGCTGGTGTGTACAGACACAAGCCAAGATGTCTTCAAGCTCCAACAATCAATTAGTGATGAACACAAGAACAAGAGGTCATTATCTCTCCTCCTCTGCTCTCTCCTTTCCTCTACTGTCCTGTCCTCCATGGAGGAATTTAACTAAATCATTACACTGACACAGTTTCAAGGTCTGCTTACATGATTGTGTATTTTAAATGGCCAGACAGACAGACAGACAGGCAGTAGGCTGACAAGGAGTGAATCTGTGGGCATCTGATGTGTGTGTGTGTGTGTGTGTGTGTGTCTAACAGCCCAGAGCCACGGCAGACGGCCAGGCAGGAAGTGGAGGAAGCAGAACAGCAGCCAAACTTCCTGCCGCCACACAGACACACAATGGTCGCTATCGCCATGGCTCCCAGGGGCCTCTGGGAGAGAGGAGGACGGAGAGATGCTGTGTGTCTCGCTCTAAAAACAATACGCCCCTCTCGCTGCTGGGACGAGTAGGTCCTTTACACTCTGGTGAAGTTGGTTTTAAAGGCCCGACTTGAAAAATGGTTGGTTTGAAACTTTAATAATGATCAGTGTCTTAGTTTGGCCATGGTGTCTTACTAAAGATGTAGGCCTAAATGGGAATCATAATTATTACTTGGCGGGGGTGTGAGATTTGACGAGGCAGGGAGAGGTGGTGGATATTTGGGTATTTCCGGTTCTTTCTCTGCTGAAGTGTGACACGCGGGGCCAGCGGTGTCCTCGCGGCAGTGGAAAAGTGCCACGAGCCACAGGAAGCTCCTTTCCTGCCGCTCGAGCGGTTCTCATGGTCAGAACGTCACAGCTGCACATCGACCCGACCGCCCGGTTCACCATGGCAACAACAGTCCCTCAATAGTTCAACACTGTTCATCACAAGTTTTTTTTTGAGTGATTTAATAGTTTAATGAATACATTGTTTGGAATATCACTAAATTCGGTTGATTGCTTTGAGTTTTTTTTATGATGATCTTTGTCATATCAACCCCGTCCATTCCCACCTGATATAGGATGCATGTAAGGTAACAGAGCCTAAAGAAATTCTCATTTAATATAGGCTACTACATTAGTTTATGGAGTCGCGGCCATAAACGGACATCCGAGAATACTAATCAATATTGCAAATGATCATATATTTCACATTCATCTCACACCTCCAATCCTGAACGGACGGGAAGCCTATGCGATATTAAGCTACAACACTAAACGAGCCAACACATCAATTCCACTGTCTAACGACATAATTAGCCTTGCATATCGCTCCTGTTGTAAATCACCAGGTAGGCTACGGCAGGACACACCGACGCGGTCCCTCTCCCCACACCAGCCGCAGTTCTCACGCGGCAAGTCGGTAATACGACTGAGTAAGCAAACACTGAGGACCGGCTACTCACTTGATGCAGAGTCTCAGTTGGGAGCTGCGACGCCCTTAACAGTTCTCCCACTTTGCTCGCCGATAGTTTCCCCGAGCCGTCAGCCTGGCACAGGGAATGAAGACCGGAGTAACATATTTGTTCGTTTTCATTTAGGGAAATGAAACTCCGTCCGGTTGTCGCTATGCCAGGTGCCGGATCCATTCCTGGACGGACTCATGAACACGATGGCCTCAAGTCTCCGGATCCTTCCCTTAACCGGAGTTTCTGGAGGCTATTTACTCCGGGCGGTTGACGAGTTTAATGACTGGAGGTTAAACATGTCACAGGACACGATCTCCGAAGAGTCAGCCAGTGTGTCTATCACTAGGTGTCTTGTGGGCTTGCAGTCATACGCCGCTTGGCGGCGCTAGTGGCTAGAGGAAAGCAGCGGTATCTTGACGCAAATTCACTGTAGGCCCCTGTTTGATTGCGGCAACGGACCGAAACCATACAAACATACCAATGTATAGCATGTTGACTATTGTCAGCCATTTTGCCGTTTCTTATAATCGGTGTCAGAGAACTAAGCCTATGACATGACCTCTACTAGCTGCAGCATAAACGTTTTTTCCTATTTGCCCTGAGGCTAGAATTGCAGACAACGAGTCACCTTAACCTGCTTATAGCTCTGTTTTAGAACTATAAAACACATAGGCCTACTATTGTGAATGTGATCTTTAACAGTGTAGCTAATGAATTTATCTACAAAGTTAACGAACAACTTCGTGTGGGTTATGGTTAAGCTTATTATTGAACAAGGTGAACGGTGTGGTTTTTCATCTCGCGATAATGATTTCTTGCTCCCAGTCTTCGTGGCCCAGCCGGTTTTCAGATAATGAAATGTCGTTTTAACCTGTATTACAAGCACATCTACTGCCATCTTGTGTCAAGAACAAACTGCTGACGCTAAACAACACAAATGCACTTATCTAGGATGGCCCTCGGCTCCTACCTCTGTGTTTGTGGTGATGAGTGGTCAAACGGCAAAAACCAGGAAGTGGATTCCTGCTACTAACACCATTAGCTGACTCCATGCCGGTGAACTCGACCATTTGCAATATTGATTAGTATTCTTGGATGTCCGTTTATGGCCGCGACTCCATAAACTAATGTAGTAGCCTATAATAGGCCCTATATGAATATTTCTTTAGGTTATTTTACCAGACATGTAGCCTATATCAGGTGGGAATGGACACGCACATACAAAACACCCATAGGCCTACTTGGTTTAAAAATTAACAATGTATTTTTTTGAAAAAAAGTTTTTTGAGGGTTGAAAAAATATTTTCGAATAAAGGGTTTGAAACAAAAGTCTGACCACACACCAGCCTTTGAGACTTAGAGGAGCAACTCTGCTAGATGTGGACATATATCACCAATTTACCAGAAATCAATGATTGTGAGAGAACCCATACACTTCACACAAAACACCCATACTTGGGTTAAATATTTTACCCAAGTATTAACCCCTGTGCTATACTTATCTTTAGATAATAGTGCCTGCTAAATGATCACATTATGGTAAGGCAAGAGAGCTGGCTGACCAAACACACTCTGCTGGACAAACACTGTGTCGGTCTGTGTGTGGACCTGTCCAGCACGCTGTTTCACACTAACACACTGCGACACTTGGTCAAACAACAGCTACATTATCTGGAGGGCTTTCACTGACACACACACCTACATGCACAAATATACACACACACATACACACCTATACAGATACACACACACATACACACATGAACACAAACACGCACTTATACAGACACACACATGCACACATAAACACACACACACACACACACAACCATGTTCACGCGTCGCCGTGTCTTTAAACAGGAGGAACTACTCAGCCAACATCTGACGCCTGTTAAACAACACTCCAGAGAGGGCGTGGCTGTCAGAATAACTCACCCATTAAGCTCCTCCTCTCAGCCTGACCACCTGGACACCTCCTCCTCCTTGACTGCCTGGACTGGATCTACGGGGAGTTATTCAGCCCTGCCTGCTAGCTGCCATGTTGTCTCTACTGCTGCTCTGTCTGGCCCTGGCCACGGCCCCGACCCTGGCACAAGACCCGACCCCGACCCCGGCCCTGGCCCCGGCCCTGGCCCCTGCCCCGGCACAGGACCTCTGCAAGCCTGGTGAGTCCCTAGACTTAACAGTTTACTTACAAAGACGAAGCACAGATAGGCTTGGATATATTAAAGTTAATCTGTATGTGAACCATAGTCCACTTTGGTAACTTTTTAAAATTGTATTTCTTCTTACACTTTTGTGTAGAAAAAGGCATAAAATATAATGACAATGTATTGAGCTAAATACATTTGAATCAGATTTAAGTTTATTCATTTTTTAAGTGTAGTCTTCACCTGCCGGGGTCAGTCCTCACGTCTCCTCACACTGGGACGTGTGTACCGGCCTCACTGACTGTTTGTTTACGGGCAGACGTCAGACTTTGTATTGTTGTTATCGTGGAGGTCCGGGTTGGAATCCTCGGATTGTCTGGAGGTTCTAATGTCGTGTTCTCGGCTGGTTCGTGTCGGGTTGAGAAACCGCAGTACTGAATGTTCTTTTAAGGAACATCATAAGGATACTTTGTTTACCTCAGATTAGAATAGTGAGCAGAGCCAGCGAACCTTCTCTGAGACTGTTTCAATGTTTCACTGTTCAGTTCCATCGTCTGTTTCAACCAGTGAGTTCTGACTAGTCCATGTGTAAGTGTATGCTTAACAGCATAATCACAGGACAGAAATAAACATTTATGTGATTGAGACACTGTGTGAAAGATGACTAATCCTCACCTAAACTCCCCATCTTAATGAACGTACGTGTTGATTTGTGATTCAGGGCCCTTGTTTTGGCCGTTTAACATTTTTCAAAAAATTCTACTGAAAATATGACTAAATTGAATGACTTATTTATTATATTGTTTATTCTCAATAGAAACTTCAAACGCATACAAAGTGAGAATCAGTGTGAAGACTGCCCTGGGAGATCAAGCTGTGAGTAGCTGGGCTACCTGGGTGACCTATCCTGCACATTACATCTACATTTAGTTCATTTAGCGGACGCTTTTACCCAAAGCGATGAACAGATAGTAGAAATAAAGCATCTAGAAAGTTCAGCAGAAGATCAAAGATCAGAAGTGCATCGAGCTGCACCAGACCAAACTCTCCCTCAGATGTGTTCTAGAATGGATGGATGTTCACATGGACCTGAACAGTGTTCTAGAATGGATGGATGGTTACATGACCTGAACAGTGTTCTAGAATGGATGGATGGTTACATGACATGAACAGTGTTCTAGAATGGATGGATGGTTACATGACCTGAACAGTGTTCTAGAATGGATGGATGGTTACATGACCTGAACAGTGTTCTAGAATGGATGGATGGTCACATGACCTGAACAGTGTGGTGAATGTTTCTGTTGTTCCTCACCGCAGTACGAATGGAACGAAAGTGAGACGTTCCTGTTCCGAGCCACCATCGCGTTCGCTATGAGGCAGCACTTCGACACAGAGACCTACAAGTGAGTCACATGCACAGCATCTGTATGTTTTGTACATTTAGTTTCCTTTGTTGCATATTTTGTTGCATCTATGTGTCTATCTACCTCTCTATGTATCACACCATCAGTACCATGTCATGTCTGTGACGCAAATGTAGTTGTTGTGGTCTGTGTCTGGTCTGTTGTGTCTGGTCTGTTGTGTCTGGTCTGTTGTGTCTGGTCTGTTGTGTCTGGTCTGTTGTGTCTGGTCTGTTGTGTCTGGTCTGTTGTGTCTGGTCTGTTGTGTCTGTTCTGTTGCGTCTGGTCTTTTGTGTCTGGTCTGTTGTGTCTGTTCAGTTGTGTCTGTTCTGTTGTGTCTGTTCAGTTGTGTCTGGTCTGTTGTGTCTGGCGTGACGCTGTCCCTCTCCCCCAGTGTCTCCAGCGTCCTGGTGTGTAACGAGACCCACAGGGTGTCCTTCTGGTTTGTGGTGACGTCCCCTGAGGATCAGTCTGTGCTGGTGGACAAGGACCAGGTGGAGAGGGCTATCAGGTACACACACCTGGTACACACACCTGGCCACCCCCTTACTACGACATGTAACACACTGACCCACTCACTACGATTCACAAGACCCTCCTGTCTGTCTGTCTATTCATCCAAAAATCCATCTTTGTACTTTAGTAGATGATCTCTGTACTTTCATAACAATGATTACGTGGCATAAACGATGGGCGCAGATGGCACGTTTTTTCCATTCATGCATCATAATAAAACGCTTTTATGACCGACAGGAAGTACAGGCATCGCATCAACAACGTCTTCCTGCTGACTGACAGGACCCTGGAGTTCCTGGGCATCCCCCCGACCTTTGCCACGCCGGTGAACCCTGACACGCCAGCCTGGCTCATTGTGTTCGGGGTGGTAATCGGGGTGGTTTGTGCTGGCATCGTGGCCCTGTTAGTCTCTTCTGTCCTCCAGAGGAAACGGTCAGTTCTCACTCATTCGATACTTTTAAATCACTTCATCTTTTCTGTCATACATGAGTCACACCTCACCTTACCATGCCAGTGAACAGAACTCACCTGGAAAGTTCTGCAGCACAGATCAGACGTCTGTTATCCTCCCAATAATGCGAGGTAGGCCTACCGCTGAGTCTCTGTGTCCGTTTCATTCCCTTCCAGAAAGAAGAGTGGAACGGCAGGTGAGGAGGAGGAGGAGGGGAAGCCGGTGAAAGTGGAGAACGGAATTGCTTGTGAGAACCTGGAAGGCGTTCATAACGGAGCGTTCACGGACGATGACCGCTTCACGAAGATGTAACGGCTGTCGAGCGAGTACAGAGCGCGAGACAGCTCCAAAGAGACTTTAGACTGTTTGCCTAAAAGAAAAAAAACGTACTCCAAGTATGATTCTGAAGGATGTATTTTTAGAATGTATAATCAGCGGGGACTATAATTTGACAAATAATTCTCATCACATTTTAGAATAAGACAAGATGCAAGGTATGCCAGTTTTTCAAGTTTTATCCCAGCATGTAGCCTAAGCAAGACTGGCAACCGAATCAAACATGAAGTCCCTTCGGTTTCTATGGGCCTGATTCTCTGTTTTAGCTTGTGATCACATTGTACAGTATTTTCCACTGCTGTGTTTGCGTAATGTTGTGTACTGTATTTAAATCCATTTATCCAGCCGGGCTGCATGCATTTCTTACCCACTAAAGTTGAGCAGGCATTGACAGTGTATCATCAAATAAAAATAGTTATTTGATGGCAGTCAACCTTTAACCCTGAGAGACACATCAGCAAATAACATAAGAGTAAAAGGATGCTAGACCACAGTATAAGAGCAAGTTAAGAGATGATTAACACACAGTGTCTCTAGACACTGTATCCAGTTAAGAGTTAAATACCTAATAAATCTTTTTACTGCTTTGTTTTTCACCGTGACTAAGAGTAGGGGTTAGGCTACTTGTGAATTTCAATGTTAGCGGTTTTACTGTAAGACCACATTCAGTAGGGTTCGCTTTCTTTAGCTTCGTAGCCTACTATGGCGTAATTTGTTGTTATGGTGTTTGGCCTATAAATTACATGACAACAAGAATAGGCAAGACCCTCCCAACCCTTATTTTCAGCACGACTCTGCTCATCTGATCTCATAGCAGAAGAGAAACAAAGGTAGCCGGCAGGAGCGGAGGTTGGGAAACGGAGAACATTGCCTACCTTTATGTTCACTACACTGAAACATTCTGGCCTTTCACCAGCAGTTTGGCTACTTTAAAAAATGTTGCGATTAACTGAGGATAAACAAAACAACAAGATAGTTGGACAAATAGCGAACAAAAAAGAAGGAAAGGTATAGGCCTTCGAAGTTAGTAGCCCTGAAGGCTATTATGTTCATGTGTCTGGAGGTTAATGCTAAGTGCGCCCTCGTCTGGCTACCAGATGTAGTACACCCCAAGTCATCTGATTCTACTTCCGCAAATATTACGTCATGGCAGCGGCTTCATGCCAGTCACGGACTTTCGTGTTCAAGATGACAGGAGACTTTCTATAGTTTATCCAAAACTTAATTAACGGGTCAATATTCGGTAATCACTGAATCTATTTGTTGGCCATGGCTAAACCCAAACTAATTGTGTTTGACCTGGGTAAGTGTGTACACTGTACAGCTTGATATCTAGCTAGCTAGGCAGTCTAGCAATAATAATTTACTCATCTGTGGCACTGTCATAATCTGAAGTGTGTGGGTGTCCTGTTCTTTGTGTGCTTTTTTCATCTAAAAGATTACACTCTCTGGCCGTTTTGGGTAGATACCCATGTGTGTGCACCGTTCCACAGAGCCGAAGGGTGAGTGTCTGGGCTATCATGGTCTGAACTTGAAAAAAGATTTTTTTTAAAGATGACCCAGCCAGCTATCTAAAACTACTGTATTGTGTCAGTATACGTATCGACCAAATGCGGACATTCATTTATGTGGCTTAATACTGAAACTCCACCTCTATTCAAACACTTCTAGCTGCTACCCGTTACCGTAGTTTCTGATGTCCTCGCGTGCTGTCTGCCCGTCAGTTGTTGCATGTCTTTCTCCAGCGGCGGCGTGTTGGACGCCAGGGGGGACCCGGTGACCCTGTACCGGGAAACGGTGGAGGTGCTGTCCTCTATCCATAGTCAGGGGATCACGATAGGAGTGGCGTCACGGTATGTAAGCAGAAACTCATGACATGTTCGGTACACAGAAATCAAAGACAGTACTGTATCATTAACAGAGTGAATGTGTTACTTCAGCGTTGTCAGTTTTCAGCTCGTCTTTGATGATTTAATATGCAATCGCATTATTAATTAGCCATTTCATCCGTTGATATTTCAGCACCGGAGAAGTGGACGGGGCCAATCAGCTTCTTTCTCTCTTCAATCTCAACCAGTACATTTCCTTTAAAGAAATATATCCAGGTTCAAAGGTCCCCCACTTCAAAAAGTAAGTTTGAAGTTGACATCAAATCATACAAGTCACTGATGCTTCTGTACCAACCACTACAGAAACGTGTGTGTGTGTGTACAGTGTGTGTGTGTGTACAGTGTGTGTGTGAATGTATGCATGTGATCTGTAACTGTCATCCTTTACATCTCCAGGCCCTGAGGGGTTGGGTGTGTGTGTGATGTGTGTGTGATGTGTGTGTCCACAGGCTGAGTGTGAACAGTGGGTTTCAGTTCAGCGAGATGATGTTCTTTGATGACGAGAGCAGAAACATCTCAGATATCAGCCGGCTAGGTAGTCAACCTGCGCCTCTCTCTCTCTCTCTCTCTCTCTCTCTCTCTCTCTCTCTCTCTCTCTCTCTCTCTCTCTCTCTCTCTCTCTCTCTCTCCTCTCTCTCCTCTCTCTCTCTCTCTCTCTCTCCCCCTCTCTCTCCCTCCCTCTCTCTCTCTCTCTCTCACACACACACTCACACACATACTTCAGCTAAATTAATTAAATATCAATGTAAAATGTTAATGATACATGGTAGTAATGTTGCCTTCAGGTAATGTGCCATCACATGATAGTTAATGGTAGACGGTAGTTAAGCATCATGTAAAGTGTTGCAGTAAAGTGTAACTAAGGTGTTCTAAGGTGTGATCTGCTTCTCCTCAGGTGTCCACTGTGTGCTCGTACGTGACGGCGTAACCATGGCGCTGGCCAATCAGGAGCTCCAGAGATTCTCCTCCGACCATTCGTCATGACAGCAGACGGCCTTGCTTCGTGCAGTACCCAGGTGTTACCTCAGGGGGCAGTGTTGCGTCGTAAATGCACTGATTTCAAACGTCTTCGCTGCAGCTCCTGAAATGCTGTGTTCACTCTGACAACACAAACAATATGTTTGAGGTTTAGAAGAAAAAAGACTGATTAGATTTAATATTTTTGATGTGAGAAATGTTACAGTAGCCTATTGTTCAGAGAGGCGACGATTAAGCCATAATTACCCACAAAAACGAAAAAAATAAATTAAATTATGATTGAGTTTTATGAGGAATAAGTCTCGTCATGTGTCTTTAATGTTTGTTTTCTTGTCTGTGATCCGGATGCTGCTACTCATCAGTGTAACCACATCGCTGCACATCTATGGTAATTACATTATCATTAAATAATTTAATTTCTACTCGTTAATTACCTCAGTAGCATCCGTACACGCGTCTTCGACTCCCCTGTTAAGGCCATCAACCTGTTTGTAATGTGAGACGCCTCCTTGCTGGGAAACATCCCACCCACACTTACTCTCTCCCCAAAGTCCACAAAGATTGGTTCTCAAATTGGATTCTCATTAAGATGCATGGTTGATAAAGATTTAATTTCCCTGGCGATTTTGCCAGAGGCCTGAAACCAGCCCTATTCTCTGGGCCAAGCCAAAGTTGATGAACGTAGCTAACACATAATACATAGAAAATAACATTGGCATCATATAGTCGACGGCAAATGTAATGAGGTTTCAAATTATATCATTTTAGCGGAAATACCTCTGAGATTTTCTAAATCTATTTCAAGTTGAATCACTTCTTACTTGTTGTTCAGTTACGGTAAATTAAATTGCTTAATCTTTTTTATTTCCTCTGTTGTTTGGAGAGAACCCCAGGCCGACCTGAGAGAAGCAGGTTATAAAAACACTTCACATCAACATCTCCTCAGCAGCCGCGCGTTTCAACAGCAAAAACACTTTTACGAGAGAGTATGACAGAACAATTACAAAAATTATAAACCTTTTTTCATTTCCAAACACCGCTTCACAACAGTTTTAATTTTGAGTGAGTGCCCCGAGTGAACGTGTTTTTCATATAAACATTTAAAACAGCACTTCTGTAAATGGTTAGTTAGTGAAACATCCACTGATCGACTAGTTGTAAGACAGATCGTCCAGAGCAGGGCTGTTCAGTCCTGGTCCTGAAGGTCCACTGTCCTGTACAGGCGTTTCCCTGCTCCAGCACACCTGATTCTAATGAGTGGTCGTTATCAAGCTCTGTGGAAGCCTGATAACGAACATTCATTAGAATCAGGTGTGCTGGAGCAGGGAAACATCTAGAACATGCAGGACCGTGGACCCCCAGGATCAGGACTGAACACCCCTGATGTACAGCATGTACCAGTCTCTCCATACACTGGCTCTACAGAGAGGGAAACCACTCATGTTAAATAAAGTCTATCGGCTATTTAACAAAATCTCAATCCATCTCTTGCTCCAGTGTGCAAATTTGCATAGTGTTTTGTAGAGGTTAACAACAGTCAACCACAGTTAACAATAAGAGGATGTTTTCTTGTGGCTGTACAAGGGGAGATGTATTTACAGTAAACAAGCACCAGGACAATAGTGTGTATTGATGCAGTCCTCATATTCTGGAAAGACATCGGTAAGTGTGTGTACGTGTGTCCACGCGGGTGTGTGTCCACGCAAGTGTGTGTGTGTTTGTATGGAATTTAATCGTAAGTGTCCATATGTGTGTGTTGCCCAGTGTGTGTGTGTGTCCAAGTGATGTGTGTATGTTGGTTTAATGCTGCCTCTCCAATTTTAATCCACTTCTAAATGTTGCATCGGAGTAACACGGTGAGCCATCAGCAGAGTGCCCCTATTAAACTATCAATATTAAATATCACAAATCCTCTCCATATTTCATGAGGCCTATTTTTCAACAATGCAGCTTCCACGCCTGGGAATCAATATTTCAGAAAGTGAATTTTTCATAACTTTAACTTGGAAAGCCTAAGTACATTATTCATATCAGTTACATGGGAAGTTTGAAAGCGACGGATCCCCTCTATTTGTGGCGGAGGTGAGTTTGAGAGAGGTGTACGCCGATCGGCTTCACTGGCGTTCAGACAGAAACGTCACTCTGTGGCTGCAGTGAGTTCCAGTGTTCCGGCTCTCTATTGCTTTTAAACTGCATCAGTCACAGTGTTGCACCTGTCGTCTCTTGCAACTCCTCACAACTGCCACCCTCATCCCACACCCA